>NW_010307060.1:257-5478 GCF_000700745.2 Antrostomus carolinensis | reverse complement strand
ACAAGGGGCTTTTTAAAAACTACTGGAGTTAAGAAGCAAAACATACTGTCCTTCTGGCGCATAGTTTGATACACATGCTTCGATCCATTTGGTTTGTTTGAATGTGACACTGAGAATGCAAACTAGAAGTTCCCACTCTGAAAAAATTTTTATGGTACAAAATATAAGGAGAAAGACTTAATAGTTAATTTTTTTTTTAGTTGATGGTATGCCAGAAGAAATTTGAATAACACTGTGAATTGCTTTCAAGGAAGGTATTTAAAGGAAAGTAAGCTGACTATTAAACCAAAAGTCTATTAAACCAAATAGTATACTTAGGCCTGTGGACCTGATGAAGTATTTTCAGGAATGTAAATGGATTTTTTTATTTTATTTTTTTTTTTTTTTGCATTAAATCCTGTAGCAGCTCCTAGAGTAAGCAGAGAATAATGTATGGGCCATGGAGGAGTCATTAGCAAAAAAATCTCCTTGATCTAAATGGAACAGGATTGCAATTTATCCTTGCCAGAAGGAACTTTTATACTGAAAAATCACTTTTTATTGGCAGTCAGTCTCTTCAGAGTTTCAGTAGCTATATAAATTAGACTGTATCTACTGTTTCAAGGCAATGAACTATTAAGAAAACTAAATATAGATTTTGGCACTTTGACTCATATTCTCCAATTTATTAGCCCCAATGGATTAAAATGAGAGCTAAGACTCTAAAGTATCATTACATTATATGAATTCAATAATCTCAAGAAGTAGTATTGCAGAGTGGCTTTCTACTTTTATTTTCTGATTATTTTTACAGTATATAAAACTTTGTATGATACGGTTATTTCATGATATATTTCTAAAAAAGCCTTAGGCTGCAGAAGTGTTGAAAGAGTTTGCAAAAGGCCACAGAATGAAAGAGGAGTAGGAATGTCTTAAATACAGACAATCTTTTCCCTTTTGGAGGAAGAATAGTACAAAGACAATGGGTAACCCAATAAATATTACTTTTAATGTTTCTAGTCATGAAACATGCCATTGTTACTATGATATAATGAAAACTTAGGCTTTTAAAATTTATTTATGAAAGTTAGTTTTTATGGAAATGTTACTATCTAAAGGGATGTGTATTTTTAGTGGCTGGGTTATAGTTAACTACTTCGGTAATGAATCTGATAGGTTCATAAATGTCAGACTTGAAAGCATCTTAATGATGACACAGGGAGATGTATAGACAAATAAATAATATTGATAGAGAAATCTTCAGTTCTGGGTGGCAAAGTATTTCACTGGTTTCTCGTGCTTGTAAATATGAACTTGCTATAAACATCTATATTAATTTTATCTTGTTTCTTTAATAATTTCTCTATTCATGTGTCGTGTCTGTCTTTTTTGATTCTTACGCTGTTTTGTGGTGGTGTTTTCCTCTTTGTTTTATTTCAATTTGGAGTAGGTTGCCAACCACAAAGCTTTTCTTCGGGTTCAAGTACCTCCTGAATACCACAGTGGTAATCTGATAGGCAAAGTATGTATCACTTTAAATCTGCTTTCTGTTGAATAGATATGCTATCTTATTACAGTGTTTCTAGGCATTTAAAAATGAATAAGGATACTTAGTGCTGGGCAGAGTCTTTCCTTCAAAGTGATTTTAGTCTTGGAGTACTTGTTCCTTGCAAGCTAGATCCCGAGCATTTAGCATGTTTGGCTTGTGATAATCTCTCTTCACAGTCTTTACATAAAAATATTGCATATATTCAACTTCAGGAGAGGAAGTGTTTTTTAAAATTTTATATCTTAGTCACCTGTATCACAAGATGGATAGGAATGTGATGTTACAGAAAACTACTGTAAAAACCTTAATTCTTAAGACAACAGTGGATTAAACTCCCTGAACACTCAAAAGTTAGTGACTTCTTTGAGTGAATGCAGTTCATTTTCTGTTATCCTATGTGTTTTCCTTCTAACTGCTTTGTAAGGTAGGGTAAGCACTCATACTCTTGATGGTTGAGTAAGTGGCAAAATGAACTGCATGGCTTGAGTAAAATAATTACTCTATTAGCTGTGCAGGAATAATTCCCTCTCTAAAAATGCAGAGGTTTTACTCAACGTTATTTGAAAAAAAACCCACCCTTTAATTCTAGTGTAGTATCTCTGTCACAAAGTGACAGTTGCATCAGAATAACTGTACCAGTACAATTAAAAAAATATGTTTACATTATTAATGTAAAAATTTATTTTTAACACCATTAGCAAAATGTTTAAAGGAGTATTTTAAGACAAAAAGCACTCTTGTCTAGAGCCTAAAAATGGCCTATGCAGGCCTAACTCTCAACCCTCCAGCAAAGGCGTGTCTCTGTGCTTCATTCCTTTAACCATTTTCCTCTGTAGAACAGATCCCTCTTTCAATTTACTTCCAGTTATTTCCTATTTTTTTAATATTCCTAAACTTTTGGCTCTTTGTGGTAGATTTTTAAAGTGTTGTGATTGAATACAAAAGTTTCATTGCTAGCATATTGGGCATACAATATTTGCTGGAAGATGAGCTACTAAGAACTTTTTTTTTTCAGTCTGCGTGGTTTTTTTGTATTTTTTAACTTAAAAATCTCTCAAATATGACAATAAAAATAGCTTAACAATTAATCCTGAAATAAACCAACTCAGCATACAGTCTTCATAAGCTATGAAGTTAGAATTCTATTACAGTTAAATGAGTCGTAATTTATAGTTTATATGTATTTGCAGCTAAAATGGCTATACATGTTACTTCATACATACCTGTCCCATTTATTAATTATCTTAAAAAGCAATAGTGTTTCTCACACATTTTTTTTTTTTTCTGAAAATTGCTTTGCTTTTTCAGCAGTTCTCTTTGCATCAGCAGATACATCATACTTTCAAATTGGATTTTTTTTTTCTGTTGCATGAAGAGCTTATTCATTGTTACAAGTTTAAGAGTAGAGTTTCTACACAAGAAGCTGTTGTGTTGCACTGAACTCAGTGTTTATTTGAATGAACCTGAGACTAAATTGTTTTAACATACCAATAGTTTGGGTCGCAAGTTTTCTGGCTTTTTTTGTAGGAAGGAAAGGTAACATTGCAACAGATAATGATATTGTTACAGCAGAGATAATGTACTGTAGAGTTATGAGGAGGGAATGTGGCTTGATCCTTATCTGTTAGAAATAACTTAAAATTCTAAATCCTTACAGACTCAGATCAGCAACAGGTTATCACTGATACAGGGTTTTTTCCCATCTGTAATTTTAATAACTGCATGCCCTACGTTGTTACTTCCTGTGAACAGTTTATTCCTCTTGTCTGGTTTATTAATGCATATAAAAGTGTACAATCTTCATATCCATTCTTTCCATCATCTCAGCATTCTCCCATTGTTCAAGGTGACTTTAAATGGCTATGGCTTTACTGCAGGCTTAGATGATACGAAAAAATGAAAGGTATGATTTTGCTGTACGTATTTGATGCCTTGATATCCCCAAGGTAGTGGTTGAAGGGTATTTAGTGGTAGTTGATTGTGTTAGATGTATCATACTGACCTGTGCTTCAGTGCTCCTATCTAGTTACTCTGACATGCAAATTTTACTTTTCTTTTAAACAGCAGAGAATTGTCACAGCTCAAAATGAGATACTGGTTGTTCTACTAGCTGTGGAAGAACTTCACAGTTGTCTGGTTTTTGGGGTCTTGCTCAGGAGTTGAAGACTCTGAACTTGCTGGTTTGCGGCTCTGAAGGGCATTTCCTGTTTACCCTTTCAACACCTTAATCATATTTACACCTTTCTATTAAGGATTTTTGGTTTTTACTTCTAGAATTTTGTGTTAAAAGTCTTACATATATTACAAAACATCTCAAAGTTTTGTTGGTTGGTTGGTTTGGTGTTTGATGGCAGCGTGCAGCAGACGTTTTGTAGGCTCCTCTGGATTAAACATCTCCATAAAGTCCTTCCAGTGTCTGTGTTTCTGTATTTCTCTCTCTTTGTGGGGAGCTCTGCATCATATCCTTCCTAGCACAGAGTGAGCATAGAGGATGCGAGTACATCTCTGACCCAAAAAATTTGGGAGCAGAGGGTTAGCTTGTAACTGTCAGATGCTATTCGGGTCTGTGCATCACCTAAAAAAATTGCACAGTTTTGTTGTATTGTCTCTTAACAGATCCAGACCCTTATTTGTCACACCTGTTAATAGTCAACTCTTCCACAGAAAATTTCTTGGATTTAATGCTTGCAAATCTTTTGTTAAACAGTATCCTAAAGCTTCATAGTGCACCAGCCCTAATCTAGCTGTTTTTTTCTGACAGTAAAAGATCCTGTATATATACAAACATATTTCCACTTACATTTGTTTTCTAAACTATGCCTGTTTTTCTTTTAGGCTTCCAGTGGCAATTATTATTTTATTCCATACGTTGTCACACCTTGTGCTGACTACTTTTGCTGTGAAAGTGATGCCCAACGAAGAGCTTCTGAGTATATGCAGCCTAGCTGGGACAATATCCTGGGGCCACTTTGTGTCCCACTGGTGGACAAGTTTATCAGCCTTCTCAAGGATGTTCATGTTACATCATGGTAATTTTACAGCACATAACATCTCCAGAACGTTTGTCAGTCTCTTTTTAATGTTATGAAAAGAGAATATCTAGTCACATTGATTTTTTTACTTCTTATTTTTCACTGCACTTAACATAGCGTTAAAAGAAACTAACTTTACTGCTTTCTATATTGATGTCCTGCAGCTGTTGCAGTTAACTAACCATGTTATGTTAGAAAGTGATTTATGGTTACTTTCTGAAATGTCAGTAAACAAAGGTGGTCTGTGGGTAAGGTAAAGTGCTTAAGTATAAATTACAGCGCTTAAGGTTGTAATAGTAGATAAGATCACAGCCTCTTTTAGAGCTCAAAGCCAAAGACTGTCCTTTTCTATTACCAAATAAGTGTATATATATGACAGCAATATGCAATCAAATGTAATTTCCATGGTTTGGTTTTTGGTTTTGGTTGGTTTGGTTTTTTTGGTTTTTTAATATTAGCCTTCTGGTGTCACCTAATAAACGTGATACTGTTCAGCCACTTCTACAAGGGCCAGTTGCAGTTTTGAGGATAGGAGCTGGAGATGGAAATTTCTTTCTCAATTGCTCACCCTGTACTCTGCAGCTAGTCTGGATTTGTTTGTATTTCTGGAAAACAGTGGGAGAGACTGAGCTTCTAGATTTTCTTTTTCCCAGTGTCTGAA
>NW_010307060.1:0-219 GCF_000700745.2 Antrostomus carolinensis | reverse complement strand
GTGGTGGGTTGGCCCTGGCTTGAGGCCAGATGCCCACCAAAGCCCAGTCTATCACTCCCTCTCCTCAACTGGGCAGGGGGGAGAAAAAAATATAATGCAAGGCTTGTGGGTCGAGATAAGGATGGAGAGAGATCACTCACCAGTTACTGGGATGGACAAAACAGATTCAACTTGGGGAAAAATGAATGTTAATTTATTACCGATCAGACAAGAGGATAA
>NW_010307059.1:7254-65899 GCF_000700745.2 Antrostomus carolinensis | reverse complement strand
CCCATGGACTTGTGCACCTTCAGGTTCCTGAACGTGCACAAAAGCAATCTAAGATGGTATCAAAAATGAATGATTCAAAAGTATTTCTAAGCTACCAAGTTTGGGTGAGATACATGTGTGGTTTTGAACAAGTTTCTACCTGCCAAGTTTGTTTCTACCATGAAGCAATGGCAAAAACAACACAACAGGCCAAGAAACCAATGCACACCCTAATGCTATTACATACATATAATTTAAAAAAAAATAAAAAGAATATGTGGACAACACCTAAGTGGGTTTGAGTTTTTTTGGTGTGTTTTTATGAAAAATATCATTTTATCCTCCAAAACAGTCTGAGATACCCTGTTGTAGAGAAAAGACTGACACACAAGTCTCTGTACTCCCAGGAGCTGAATGTCTCCTATAACTCAAAACTCTATGACCATTTAACTAGTTCTGAAAGATTTTTGAAAATTGGCTTCAGAAGAGTTGTGAAAGGCCTGTAATAGTTTACTCTTCAGAGAAAAAAAAATATTTTATGACAGGTAGCTCTCATTTGGTGTCGTTCAATTCACAGCAGCCTTCATAAGATGAGCTGGCTGGTCCAAAAGGATTGTAACAAGAAATGCAATAATGCATTTTCTCTGACTTTTTCACAACATTATCCTACAGAGTCTTTGCAGGCAGAGATTTAATACTGTTTTTTTCAGATAGCAGCAAATTGGTCTTGTCTTTCACAACTGTTATGAAAAATAGTTACAAAAATATAATTCTCTGAAAGACACCCTACCAACATCTGTATTGTATGGCCAGATGCCATAATAAAAATGGAAACATTTTCTGAAGAAGCAAGAAAGGAAAGTAGATAATTGGATTTTCTTCTGCTTGTCAGGAACATACCACTCAACACCAAGCACTGAATGGAAGAGATACCACTGCTTAGTAAGTCATGGTAATTTGACAGCTGACCTAAAAGGCCATTTGACTGTGAACAATAGGTATCTGTTAAGGATTTATCACTGCTCCTGATTATATTACCAAAGCCTTGCTTAGAAAAAGTCACAAATGCTTAGCAGAAGCAAGCATCTCCTTCTGTTATCTGGATTTACATTCTTGTAACTCCACTAACCTTAGAAGACTTACCCCTCATTTATAGTAGTAAGAGATAAGAATCAAGCCAAAGATTTTTTAAGTTAGATATTTGCCCCATCCATTTCATGGGGCTATTTCAAACTGAATGTAAGAAAACTCAGTATGTTCTATTCGAGCATAAATACAGATTAAAGACAATCCAGCACACATCCTGTTGTAAACTGACACAAGGGAAGATGAGCTGCATTAACTGAAGGTCTAAGATAGCAAATGGTGGACAGTGCTGAAAATTATTCCTTCATTAGCCAGACAAAACACAAGTGGAAGAAATCTTGTTCTGTCCACTAGCATTCTTGTTCTAAAGGAACAGATCCTTGTGTTAAATTTTGGATATCTAAACAAATTTCCTGGTCAAAAAGCAGTGTCCATTCTCCAATAAACTTATACTACAGATGGAGATGAGGAACTTGAAAAAGAAATAAATATCTTTCCTTTTATTTGCATTCTGCTGATTTTAAAATAGGTAAATTTTGTATTTCTTTGTAAAAATTTATTTTGTGCTTTTTATCAGAAGGCTGATTTTGAAATGTGCTGCTTTCTTCTTTCATATTTCCTCTTATTCTTTATTTTTATCCCATATCTCTTTCTTTTTTGTGTCCCTGTCTCTCACCCTATTCATCCCTCCCCACCCCCCTTTTTTTTTCACCAGACTGGCAGCTGGTACAGGAAAAGAAGGAATGAAGGTGAATGAAAAGAATGAGAAAATTAAAATGGAAAAGAAAAAACTAAGGCATGAGACTATTGTGAGTTAAGTTAGTGAAAACAAGATCTTTTTAAGTAAAATGCCTATTCTTCTGAAAAGATTGGTCACCTGTTTTCTGAGGTCATTTAACTCTGATTCCTTTGCTCTGTCTGTTGCTATAACAAGTAACATAACTATCAGCTGCAAAAGGCAGTAAGTGTTGGATTAGGAAAACGGGGAAGACCTGGCATTCGCTGGCAGCTGGCAAGGCAAGGGGCCCCATTCCCTTCTTGGCAGCATATCCCACACCAAGCCTGATACACCATGCAAGAGGACTGCCAGCTTATGACAATTGTCATGACTATGATAACTACACTGACATCAGCAGCAGCCACAAGAAAATCTCCTGTCTCTAAGAGTGCCTGAGTGGATTGTGCCATTTGCATTCAAACTGCACAAAAGCCAGGTACTCCAAACCTCTCCTTTCCAAAGTGACCAATTTGTGAGAGCCACTGCCAAGACTTTTGCAGGGAATTAGACTCACTTTTTTTTTGCAGTTCCCTGCAAAGGCGTAAACTATTAAATTATTAAATATTATACAATATTAAATATTAAACTATTGAATAACATTAGGCACATCACATTATTCCCACTGCAAATGTGTGCCTGCTGTTGGTTACTTAGAAAAGCTCCCGTTTAAGAATGCTGTGGGCACTCCAGCCAGCTGCTTCTGACTTCTAGGGTATGTTAGCTCTTTTACCCAGTAGGGAGTATGTTTTCCCCAATTTTACTCTGAATTCGTATCTTCAGTACTGCAAGTTATTTATATGACAAGTTTGTTCAAGTGAATTTTATTTGCCATTGAAGTGTTGAAAATAAACTTACAGATGTTTGGAAAATTAAACTTGACCTGTCAAACCTGTGGAACATGGTACTAACGTACTACAACTCCCTCCCGTGCAAGCTTTAGCTACTGATGATGTGTAAGCATCAATAATAAATAACATCAACTAATTTAACACAATGCTCACATTAAAAAGTGAATATTTATGATCAGGTTGTTTATTAACATCTACTATTATTTCACTTGTTTTTCCTCTATGATATATCTGCAGACAGCTGACATATCCACATCAGCATTTGTGGCAGATGGCAGTGAAGGCAAATAACCATGGCAGGAAACCTCGAACTGAGTGGATACAGATGCAGAATGTCAGCTCTCCCTTTCTGAAGTGGAGATTCTCCATTTTAAAACAAGAACCACTCCGAATGGCAAAAACTCAAAGGGGCATGTTAACTAAATGCTGCCATTAGATTTAGTTTTTATCAAAGTCAATGGTTTATCTTTGCATAGTTTCCCTTTTTTCACAGTGTGCTTATCTGTATTTCCTTTGAACATTATTGGTTGGACCTAATTGGCAATATAACTGAATGATCAGCGTTAGTGATGCCAGTGAACATTTTCTTCAGAAGAACTGCATTAAAGCAGTATTGGATCAGTAACAGTAGAAATCATATCAGCAGTAACTGTAGAAAGTTTCTTTTATCATTATATAACAGCACATATATAAGCTCTCACGCTTCTAACTTGTGTTTCTAATATAAAACTTTAGAGTGTCCCTTGTTGCCTCATTTTTACATGCTAGTGGAACAAGGTTTTTTATTTTGATCCTTTACAAATGCGCATCAGTAGGTTGCTTTTATACAGAATTCTCATGATGGAAACCAGGGTCAACTTTCAGCCCACTGAAGTCAATATAAAGAGTCTAATTGATTTCAGTGGACACTGCATCATATCCTAAAGGCAGATATCTCTCCCGCATAGCTGTGAAAACACTTGGAAGCCAATTAAACCTATCAAGACTTAAGGAGCTAACAGGCCACATTCCCCCGATTTCTGTTTTCAGTTTATATGGTAGTGGGAGGTCACGGGATAGATTTGACACTTGGCATTTTCTTTGCCTTCTTTGTGTCTGTGTGGAATTATGCCTGACACCCCCAGGCTGTCGCTGAGGTGTGTGCAGAGGGCAGAGCAGAGGAAATGCACAAGGGAAAAATGAAAGGTGCTTCCAGCAGACGACAGACTCCTGTTAGGCTGTCAAAGGGATTTGTGCTTTAGGTATTTTTGCCACCATTCTTGTCAGCTTCAGGTTGGCATCTTGGGAGTTTACAGAAGTCCTTGTCAGAATAATACAAGCAGAATTATAGAAAGAGAAATGAAGGAGACAATGCAAAAAGAGAGACTTAAGTTTAATTGCAAAACTGCGCTTTTCCATCTAGATGTTTTTTCTGCTAGCCGGTCTCAAGCTGACACTTGACTCTTGTAGGTGTCCTTCAGCACAGCTAGATTACAGAAGTAGATGGAAAACTGAGGGAGGAGAATTTCAAAAGCAAAAGGAGTAGTTAGGCTCTTCTCCTCTGTAGAAAAAGTACCTTTCCTTGGAAAATCTTCCCCAAAAGGATACAGGCTAGTTAGGACTTTTTTTTTTTTCTTTTTAGTTTTCTGAGTAAGTCTGGGAAAGATGCTTCCCCCACCACCAAGAGTGTTGTTTTCTTCATGCATTTAAAACTACAAATTACAGGCATATGTTGATCAGAGGTGATAATCATCTGAAGGATCCTGAAGGGTGTAAGTACCCATAAGGAGGAAGCCATGAAAGGGCCCTAAAAAAGAGCTGAAGAGATTTTTAGAACAGGAAAGAAAATGTAGGCTGAGCACCCAAGAAATTCTTCCTGATGTATAGTGAAATGGCAAGTTCCCTGAAAATCTACAATCTTAGACAAGATGAAAAAAGGCAACAAAAGCAGATTTTTCAACGATACCAGTTTCTAGGATGTATTTTAAAGGTGAGCTTTTTTGCTTTTTTGAAGGTGCTTATTTGTAAGTATTTGTTAGTCATTCATTCCTACACTCTCACATGTGAAAATATTGTCCTCATCTCTTCTCTGTACTTGCATACTAATTAGAACAATGGGCTGGGTGGAAAAATATTACAAAATTCATACTTACAGGTTTTATCTATCGTGTCATGAAGCAGGTCACTTAGGAAAAAGGAGACCTGATAACCAGATAGCTCTCTGCAAATTATCGGCAATTAATCTGTTAGTCATCAATAGTCCTTGGATTATCTTTTGAAGATCACCAAGATCTATGTTTCATTTGCCTTTTTTTTCTGTAGTTTTGGAGTAAAATATTACCTATTTCCATCTTGGCAGTAATATGATATGAGTAGAAAGATCATTAACTAGAGCAATTGACCCTCACAACTGGTGATTTTAAAGAATATGTTTCCATATCTATTGACAAAATATTCAGTTTATAGAAAACTTAAGCCTCAGTCACTTTTGCAAGTCTTACAAACAGGAATTGATATTAACCACATCAAATTGAGATTTCAGGTTATCTATTAAATAGGAAGAAGAAAGTTAAAATAATATGAAGAAGAAAATTTTGTTCAAGTTTCCACTTCCTCAAATAGGAAAAAAAGTGTTTACAAATTGGACTTTTAGATTATCTATTTGGCTCATGTTGCCCTATGAGATAGATGAAATTTTTCTTTTCATACCAGTGCAAATAATTGCTTTACAAGTCCCAGTAGGCAAACTGTGTAGGTTATCCCAAGCTCCAGAATATTTGTCAGGGATCAACTGTAACATCCTTCATTTGTATAGGATCCTTGGGATTTTCTCAGCATGCACTATTTTAAAGGCAGTACATGTTGCAAGGGCAAGGGGCTGACACAGTCCATAATTAAGATTCTTAACACTGTACTCAAGGTAGATGGAAGACAATAAACTCCCATGTAACCAGAGGAGGATGAATGCAGAGTATAAAAGTGATTGTAGCAACAGTTCTCCACATTCTTCCAATATTTTGTCTCAAACTGGTCAATGGAGCTTTAAATTGGGTTTACTTCAGCCTTTTGCAGGCAATGTTTGGAACACATATTCTATTATTTTGATCAATCCATTTGTGGTTGTAGCACCTGAGGATATGTACCATACTATATACCATTTTATATGCTCTAAGTGACTCAAGGATACCACCTAGACTGCATTGCAGTGCAAGGACACAAAGAAAATAAGCCATATGCAAGGAGGTATAGTAATTTTTTTATCAGGGCATATTAGTAGTATTTCATCTGGAATCAAATACTTCTGGTGGTAGAGGCTTGAGGTCCCCTCTCGGGTACTTGTTGTCAATATCGGTCAGTTTACCAACATCAGGTTATTCATATCTCTGAAATACCACTGTAGGGCAGGAAGAAGGAATTTTATTGAACTTACAGTTACTAGAAACATAATGGTAAACAATGTCTGTCTCTACGTTCCCATTTCAAATGCCTGTGACTTCCTAGGAAGGCAGGTGCATACAGGCCATTAGCTGTCTTCTCCTCCAGAAAGGGCAGGAAAGGTTACAGCATATTACACTGCAGGTAACTTTACATTAAAACACTTGTCATTTCTAGGAAAGAAGAATTTCCGTTTGGGTGAGTTTTACTGTATCTGCCAGAACAGGGGTCTGGCAGACATCAGGGGGCTGCTACCGAAGATGCCTTACAATTTGTAAAAAGAAATGGGGCAGTTCATTTCATCTGTGCAATATGGAAATAAATGGTAATACAGTCAGGAGGGATAAAATGGAATGGGCAAGTGTATAAAACAGAGCTGACAAAGATGATGTTAAAAGCTCTTCAAGAGGGGTTGAGGGCTTCTCTTTTTGCAGGCAATAGTATAGTACAGTGGTATATCCAACAGTGGTACTTGATAAAACAAAGAATAATTCACCAAAGTCTCTTCATTAACATGAATAAATACACTTATATAACGAGTGGCAACTAATCCAGAAATGTTTATATAATGGTCCAGGAAGAAAAAAATGGCATCAGAGTCACATTTAGTTTAAGTTTATTCATTCTGCTCAGATGTCTATGAAACTAGATGCCTGATCATCCTGTCCTTTAAGTAGCTGCATCTAGGTGGGACTGTAATCTTTACTTTTTTTCTCAAACTAAGCATATTTTATACAGTTTTTTTGGTGATTTCCTTTGTCAAAATTATAGACATCTACCTTAGTAATAATATATCTTATTAACTCACTTATAAAATTTGTGGTGAATATTCTAAAGTTATTTGTCCTGTTCACAAGTGATCAAACTCTAACTTCAGTATGTTTCAATTTTTCCAGCAGGCTAGTCTACATGGTTGAACTCAAAGATGGATGTAATCTTCAACTCAAGCCAACCTGCAGGCTGAAGAGCTGGGTTAGAATGGGCTAATATGCGCACCACTGCAGTAAGAGTTATTAATGTGCAAGAAAAGCAAATCTCTAATACAGCTAACAGTGCTAGAATCAGAGCTATCTTCTTCCTCAGGTTAAAGGGGGAGCAAAAGCACCAATGTCTATCTGTGGCTAGCCATGTAGACATACCCCAAGGATTATGGGGGACGTTATGGGAGAATCTGTCATACCTTTTCCGGGAAATCAGCAGAACTGGGTGCCCCTCTGAAGTGCCTGTACACTAGAACATACAGCATAGGGAACAGAAAGAACTAGAAGTCCATGTAGTTGCAGGACTACAGTCTTATCAGGATCACAGAGAACTGGTGGGATGACTGTAACACAGCCATGGATGGATATGGGCTCTTTAGGAAGGACAGGCAAGGTAGGCCGAGACAAGGGTGTTGCCCTCTATGTCAATGCATGGAGCTGTGCCTAGGGCTGTACAATGAGCCAGCTGACAGTTTATGGACAGACCAATATGGATAAGGTTGTGGTGGGTAGGATGCAGACCTATATCAGTAAGCCTGATTGGGGAAGATAGATGAGGCCTTCAGACAACTGGAAGAAATCTCATGTTTCCAGGCCTTGGTCCTCATGGGGAGATTTTCATCACCCTGATGTCTGCTGGAAGGACAACACAGAAGGGCACAAGCAACCCAGGAATTTTCTGGAGTGCATTGACAACAACTTCCTAACACAGGCAATTGAGGAGATGACAAGAGGAGACCACTCTGCTGGACCTCATATTTACAAAAAGAAAGAAGTGTCTGGGGATGTAAAGGTCAGGGGCAGCCTTGACTGCAGTGATCATGAGGTGATGGAGTTCAGGATCTTAAGAGGAGGAAAGAAAAGAAAAATCAGGATCACAACCATGGAGTTCAGGAAAGCAGACTCTACCCTGTTCAGGTACCTGCTTGGAAGAACCCCATGGCATATGACTTTTCAGAGAAGAGGTGTCCAGGAGAACTGGTTAATTTTCAAGGTTGCTTCTTCCAAGCTCAAGACTGGTCCATCCTGTCAAGCAGAAAAATTAAGCAAACACAGCAGGAGGTGTGCATCAATGAGAAAGGAGCTTTTCACAAAACACAAACATAAAAGGCAAGTGTAGAAGAGGTGGAAGCAGTATCACGCGAACCAGAGAAATATAGAGATACTGTCCATGCATGAAGGGATGGGGGTAGTAAAGCAAAAATGCACACAGAATTAAAACTGCTGAGGGATGTGGAGGGCTTCTTCAGGTATACCAGCAGCAAAAGTAAAACCAGATAAATTGTGGGCCTGCTGCTGAATGAAGCAAGGAACAGGGTGACAAACAACATGGAAAAGATCAAGGTTCCCAAGGTCTTATTTGCCTTGACCTGTACAAAGAAGACCAGCCTTCAGGAATCCCAGCTTCCTGAGACCAGTAGGAAAGTCCAGAGCAAGGCAGAATTGCTCTTGATGGAAGAGGATTGGGTTAGGAAACATTTAAACAAACTGGATATGCACGCATGAGCGCTGAGGGAGCTGGCAGATATCACCAAAAGCCACTCTTTGAACATCATAGCAATTGGGAGGGGCTTCCTGAGAACTGGAAGAAATAAAATGTTACTTCTATCTTTAAGTAGAGCAATAAGGAGGAATATGAGAACTAAAAGCTTGTCAGCCTTGCCTCGGCCCCTGGGAAGATGATGGAGCATCTAATCCTGGAAACCGTTTCCAAATGTATCAAGGATAAGAAGGTAACTGGGCATAGTCAGCATGGATTTATGAAGGGCGGATCATGCTTAATCAACCTGATTGCCTTCTACATGAGATGACTGGCTTGGTAGTCAAGGAAAGAGCAGTGGATGATTTCTATCTCAACTTTGATAATACTTTCTACACCATTTCCCATAACAACCTCATAGATTAACTGAGGAACTACAGATTAGATAAATGAACAGTGAAGTGAATTGTGGTTGAACTGACAGACTCAAAGGATTGTGATCAGTGGCACAAAGCTGGCAGCAGAGCAGTGGTGTACCCCAGGGCCAATACTGGGTCCTATACTGTTTAGCATCTTCATTAATGACCTGGATCATAGAATCATAGAGTCATTTAGGTTGGAAAAGACCTTTAAGATTATCAAGTCCAACTGTAAACCTAACACTGCCAAGTCCACCACTAAACCATGTCCCTAAGCACCTCACCTACACATTTTTTAAATGTCTCCAGGGATGGTGACTCAAACAATTCCCTGGGCAGCTGGTTCCAATGCTTGATAACCCTTTTGGTGAATAATTTTTTCCTGATATCCATTCTAAACCTCCCCTGGCACAACTTGAAGCTGTTTCCTCTTGTTCTAACACTTGTTACTTGCGAGAAGAGACTGACACCCACCTTGCTACAGCCTCCTTTCAGTTAGTTGTAGAGAGCGATAAGGTCTCTCCTGAGCCTCCTTTTCTCCAGGCTAAACAACTTCAGTTCCTTCAGCCACTCCTCATAAGACTTGTGCTCCAGACCCTTCACCAGCTTTGTTGCCCTTCTCTGGATACACTCCAGCACCTCAATGTCTTTGTAGTGAGGAGCCCGAAACTGAACACTGTACTCTAGATGAGGCCTCATCAATGCTGAGTACAGGGGAAGGATGACTTCCCTGGTCCTGCTGACCACGCTGTTTCTGATACAAGCCAGGATGCTGTTGGCCTTCTTGGTCACCTGGGCACACTGCTGACTCATATTCAACCGGCTGTCGACCAGCACCCTCAGGTCCTTTTTCACCAGGTTACTCCTCCCCAAGCCTGTAGCATTGTGTGGGGTTGTTGTGACCCAAGTGCAGGACCTGGCATTTGGCCTTGTTGAACCTCATACAGTTAGCTTTGGCCCATCAATTCAGCCCTCTGAAGGGCCTTCCTACCCTCAAGCAGATCAACTCTCCTGCCCAACTTGGTGTTATCTGGATGATGGGACAACATGCACCCTCTGTCAGAGGGTGACAAGGGGAAATGGGCACAAATTGAAACTGAGGAAATTCCATTTAAACATAAGAAAAAGCTTTTTTACACTGAGGGTAAGCAAAAACAAAACAGGTTGTCCAGAGAGGTTGTGGAGTCTTACCTCCTTGAAGGTAAACCAAACCCAGCTAGCTGGACATGGTCCTGAGCAATGTCGTCTATCCAGCTCTGCTCTGAGCTGAGGGACTGGAGTAGATGACATCCAGAGGTTCCTTCCAACATCAATTATTCTGTGATTCTGTGACCTTTGGCCTTAGAATAATGTTACTTCCCACAAGTTCTCTTTCCTAAAGAGAAAAACAACATTCACTGTTCCAGTCTTGTCTTGAAAATTGCAGGGATAATTCTCAGGGGTTATTTCACCTGGATAAACTTTAGTTAATCTTTCAATGGAAGTGTATCTCATAGCTCTGTCAGAAGAGATGTAGTCAAATATATTGTTTTAACAACTCCAATACAGAACCTCCACAAAACTAAATATGAACAGGGAAGAAAACCAGGCAGTAATCAACAATGCTACAGGATTCAAGGAAATAAAGATATTCTCTGACCCAGGCCAAAATCTCATTATGTCTGGAAATCTCAGAAGAAACAGTAATGTTATTAAGAGTAAGACAGCTTACTGAAATCTACAGAACATGTTCTGTCAGACAAAGTTTTTGTTCTTGTTCATGTGATTCTAGGGGGGAATTGTAATTTCTACCTATGATTATTCTCACATTGCCCAGAGACACTATTTTAGTGAGCACAATATTGGAGACATTCTTTACATACTACTGAGAGAGCAAACTTTCATTAGTTCAATCTTATTTCCCTCTAGGTTGCCCTCAGACTGCATCTACCTCTCCACCTAGTGAGATTTAATATTCCAGCTTTTGCAACAATGTCTGGAATTATGTGACAATGACCCCATGCTCTCAGAGTAAACTGGTTCATTCTTTTCTGTCTTCTCTTGCTCCTCTGAATTGATACTTGTCTCTAGAGGAAATGAAAATTGAACATTAACTTTCCTGAAGGCAAGTGCTTTCTTCTACACTTTTTTAACTGATCACAAAGGCTGTTTTATTACTTACACATTCCAAGAATGTAATCACTGTCCCCCTCTGAGAGTCATAGCTACTTGTTCAAAGAGAAAAACAAATACTTGCAGAGACACTAGTGCTGCCCCTTGTCTCCCCAGTCTCCCTTCTCTCAAGGAAAAGATACAGGCAGGTACTCCAGGAACTTTAAAGTCAATGGAACTTGTTAGATACTTATAGAAAGTCATGTCTGAGAGAGCTGAGCACAAGACTGGAGACGACTGCATGCTGCAGTCACAATCCTTGACCTGGAAGTTAAAAAATACAGGTCTCCATAGTTTTCTATGGAGCACAGATGCTCTTAGTTCAGATGTAGCTTCTACCTCAACAGTTCCCTCTCCAAATCTGTAACACACCTATGGCACTACTGATGTCTTCAGAGATGCTCTGTGAAGTCCCAGTCACTGAATTAAGCTCTTGAGCTATAAAATACTTCATAAATTGATGATGCAATATCATATGGTTGAGCACCAACTCTAGGCCACTTACCACACCTCTGTCAAGACTTCCAGACACAGTCAGCCCAGACCTCCACACCTTAGTACAGACCAACCAGTGCTCCTGCCTGTGGACTCTCAGGACAGACACTTCCCCTGTGGTCTTTTGCTAGCTGGAAACCCCTGCCACACTGCCAGTACTACCTCACTGAACACCAACCGTAGCTTGCTCACTCTGCAAATACCCTCTCCATGGAGACTACCTGCTTGTGGCTTGACTCTTTAGAAGGCATAAAAGCCACAGAAGTTTAAGCAGGCCTTGTACAGCCTCCACCGGTTTTTGATTTTTAATTTGTTCATTTGCCTTACCAGTTGCTTGTGATCATTCCCAACCATGACCCCATCCATCACCCAGCTTTATAGTACACTTCTCTCCCATTACTTAACCCAGGTATGCATCACTTGCCTCTTTACCTGACTCAATGTGCCAACACATGACAAGGGAAAGTAAATTTGATTTCACAGGGTTGTGTTCCACATTGTTCTGCCTGCACCAAGACACCCTTCTACATAAAGACTGTCTCTGCTGATTATCTAGAATTGTGTCCTATTGTAGTTAATGACAAAACCCACTCCAAGTACAACATAGTCATCCTAAGGGTGGATCACACCTCTTTAAAAAATAAACAGATGGGCTTTGTTGAGAAAAGACAAAAATCTGGGAATAATATTGCTGTAATGCTTTGTACCTTTTATATTGCTTGCAAATACCTGAAGACTTCCAGAGTGTTTACAATTTTTGGAGAAGACAGCACGAAATAAAAATGTGTTACTTAGAAGGAGCAATGTTTTCTTCACCTTTATAAATAAAACTTCTGTATCTTTTGACACCTGCAAGCATAATTTGCTTGGTTCCACACATCGCAGTATTTCATGCTTCATGTTAAGTTTTGATCTGTATGAAAACACACTACATAAGCAAGCTAAGAAGATAAATATATTTAACAATCAATACAAATAATATCAATAAAAATAATTCTTTAATAATAATCAGTATTATTATTTTATTCTCTATCATTTTAATTTGAAGAATTGACAACGTGTAAGAATAGTTTTTAAATGGTTTATAAGCACTAATATAAGCAAAATGCATGGTATAAGAAATTTTTCATGCATAACTAGGAAACATGACACAATTTGTTCTGCTCTTTAGACAGATAGCATGAGGTTCAATTCACTTAATTTTAGCCAATCAGAAATTAAACATCTTGCCTAGAATAGCAGGCTAATCACTGATAAAAAAGAGAGGCACCTCCAGGGCAATTCACCCGCTCCATCCTGAGATGGATGTCTAAGATCTGTAGGATAGGTCATCTTTTGGAGAATTATCTCCCTCTCACTGTCTTTCCTCCTGATAAGGAGCCCAGATAACGAGTTTAGGTCACATGCTGACCTTTTAGATTAGCTAGCATTAGGTGAAATTAATTCTCCCCCCCCCACACCCCCAACAAGGGCTCACCTTTACCAGAGTTTTCACATTGCTCTGTGTGCTAGTCATTGTGCACATGCAAAGGCCAAATGGAAACTTCTTTTTCCACGGGATTCCTCCCAGCGATTGACTTTGATTCCTATCAAAGTCAGTGTAGAGAGGCCACTGACTTGAAATCATACTGACTATAGTCCCATTCATTGCTCAGCTTCCCCAAGAGCAGCAGCCTCAGGCTTTGAACCTTACCACTACGCATCCAGCCAGGTTCACTTCATGTCCTTTCTTTTCCACAAGAATCAAAATAGCTGTCAGATCTTTCACTCCAGGTCACAAATATTGCACAGTGCCTCAAGACAGGTCAGACAAAAATATTCTAAAATCCAAATTCTTAATGACTCTTTTAGATATTGTGAACAGTAATGATTTTTGTTCTTAGCAAGTGTTTCTTTGATCACCTCAGAAAAAATATGGTGCATGTAAATATGGACAAATATGTTCCCTTTACTTGAGAAAATTTGCTTCTCTGTATCTCAGAAAAAGGGAGCTGACTGAGCTGCTTTTATGGCAGCAAAACTAATTACTTTTCCCTGACACTGCAGCCAAAATAGCACAAATTAAGCCAAAGTGGATCTGCCCCGCCCAGCTAAAGCTGGACACTGAAAACACTGCTCAGTATTTCAGTGCTAGTCTCTAAGCATGAGAAGGTCCTAGAAAGAATAAGCATCTTTTATTAGAGACACATGCTCTTTGTCACAGCTAGGGCTTGTTAGTCCTGCAAGTTATTAAATGAGACCCTCCGAGCTCAAGGGTGATTCGGCTCGGTCAGCCAGCAGGTCAGTATGCCAGCAGCGTGTTCTGTTTTGAATTCCCCAGACTTCACTGAAGACTTAACACGTTCAACAGTTTGGCTTTGAAAGCAGTGCTCCAAGGTACTTCCCCTTGGCTCTTTCAGTCTCATCCAATACGTTCACCAACATGTGCTCTTACTGTAATCTCGTGTTCCATTAGGAAAGAGACTCGCTTTTGCTCTGACACTGATTGATTTACTTATTTCTTTTTGGTCATTGTCAGTCAGGTTGAAGTTCTGAGCTTCTCAAAGATGTTCAACATTTCAATGCTAAGGGAAGAAACGGGGCCCTTAGACTGGGAGGGCCAGTAGGCTTTGACAGTCACCACTTGCAAAGAATAGCCTGGAAAACAACAATTAAGATGCTTTGCAGACAGATCTGGAAATAAATAACTTTTAAAAATCCCAATACATTCTAAATACCTTGAAATTGTATTGTTCAAAAAAAAAAAAAGAGAGAGCAGCACAAGATACTTGTAGATGAATTTTAAAAGTAAGTTATGGAGGCTGTATTAAAAAAAATAAATACACAAAATATTGTGATGATATGGTGGAGAATTGATTCCTCCTACTTCATTTGTTGGCTGATATTCCATCATGCAGAAAAGAATTAGCAAGAACTTAAAAAATAACAGGTTAAAAAGTTAAGCCATTCATGGATATGGCATACACAAATATATCCCAATATCACTTTTATTTCATAATTTCTTCTAGTTTCAGTAACATTGAAGACAGCAATTAGAAGGCTGCTTCACTGTTCTTCCTTCTGAAACATTGTATTAAAATACAAGTGATTGTAAAATGGAAGTTAAAAATTAATATTTAACCTTTCTCTTTTATCACGAAGTCCATGAATTCTGAAAATGAGGAATGCCTAAAATAATATACAACAAAAGAAAAGCATTTTCATGCAGTATTTGAACTATCTTTTTTCACAATGCTGTATATCAATCAGGAGAACTTTGAGCAAAACAGCAAAATAGCTCATGAATCATTTCTTTAATCTAGAAAAAGTTTCATGTTCATCAGAGTCTTAATTCAGTGTTCCAAATGAAAATCATAATACTAAAGACATTCAAGTCTGTAGAGATAAATTTCCTTCTAAAACTAAGAATAAATCTGGAAACGATGGAATTGATACTGCACTTGTCATTTTCCTGACTAGGCCAGATAGTGGAAGAAAACACAGAATTTAAGAGCATATCAAAGTACAGTGGATCTCTTTGTCTGAGTCCAATGACATATTATGAAAAAAACATGGCCTCTATTTGTAATTCGATTATAGGAAACCAGATACTTAGAGAAAGCAGTTTCTTAGAGGTGATAGCTGATACTCTGCAACTAAACACTTGGTAGGTTGATATTTTTTTAGGTTACAAATGTCTCTTTTACAGTGGGTTGGTTTCTTTTCCATTAAAAAATGGAAGCCAAAATATTTCAACAAAATCTATGTTTATAATGTATTTCATGAACGTTAAGGTGCATTTCTATTAGGAAAAGTAGTTTTTACAAAATTACCCAGAGCCGCTTGTCAGTAATTAGGAAAATGCTACACACAGTGTCCGCTGTAATGCTATCAATGTAAGTGCATTATTTTGTCTCTATGCGTGCTTATATACATGTCATGATTTTGTTGAAAATCATAATTTATATTTAGGATTTCATTTGAAATGTACTTTTCCTGAACAATTTTACATATTATTACACTAGGCAGTGTTTTGTTTTTACTTAGGGAAACCTTTCTCACGCAGCTATGGTTTTGCAGCTTACAAAGGTAACAATGGGAGATGCTCTTTTACATACATAAGGATCAAAATACAGGTATTCGTGTTTTATTCTGGAAAGACTCTGGAGGATTATAAAGTTAAATGAGCACTGTGACATGTTTAAGTTGCATCCCCCTTTTGCATTTCCTGAAGAAGAGTGAGTGCTTGGCATTTTCTTATCTTTATTGTGTCTCAGCCATAAAGCTTCAGTTAAATTATAGTTTGAGATGTTAGCATTAATATGTTAATTGCTCAAACATCAGTTT
The DNA here is from genome assembly GCF_000700745.2 of Antrostomus carolinensis. Lineage (NCBI taxonomy): Eukaryota > Metazoa > Chordata > Aves > Caprimulgiformes > Caprimulgidae > Antrostomus > Antrostomus carolinensis. The sequence continues at coordinate 49,943 of NW_010307059.1, read as the reverse complement.
TTAAATATCCTTGACAGCTACTGAATAGCAAAAACTATGTATGTATACTAATGCACTTTTTCTCAGATTCCTATATTCTTCTAATGTTGCCAATATCTTTGAACAAAAAAGGTTTATTTTTAGAGAGAAGATGTTCTTCTACAGGTTCTGCTTCTTTAGGAAGGCAGAAATGGAACTTGGAGACCTTTCAATTTCAAAGAGGCTTTATCAGAGAGATTTTAGAAACCATATTTGTCACTCCGTGGGTTAAAGATATATTAATTACAAAACAAAGGTCTGTGCACTTACTGACAAAGCTCTAAGCAAACTCAGGCAACTTGTACATAGATTTAATTGAACTTTGTTTTTGTATCTGTACTGAGTAGCTTCTAACCCTAACAGTGCTGTGTGTATTCTACACAGTCTAAAATAACCTGTATTTTACCAAAAGCATTGCTACAGTGAACTGCCTTGTCTTGTCCCCATTGTCATCCTCCTCTGTGTAAATCTGCTACTTCTCTCCCTCTCTTCCACCTGCATAAATCCTCCAGTCTCTCTTTCTCACATTACAACTGCTCCTGAATGCAGCAAGCTATTTCACACAGAGAGGGAATATAGAAAATAAGAATTCTTGCCAGTCCAGCAATCCCATGGCTTTGGCTCTTGGACAAAGGCAAGAATTACCCTTTAGAAACCCACCATGTCCATGTAACCTTAACTTTGGAGAAGGAAAGAAAAACCTTTTTCTTTGTATTTGGTGGGAGAGGAGAAAAAGTTATCTCTCCCTGCTGCACATGTACAGATATTAGACAGATAACTTAGAGAATAACTTATTTTATTATTAGAGAATAACTTATTTTCAACAACCAGTGTTCAAAAAAACCTGGGACAAAACAACCACAATAATGCAAACACAATGTGATTACTACTACTATGTAGGACAGATATCCTGAGTCACAGTATAGCACTATGAACATGTCATCTCTGCTTAGTAGTCAAAAAATCCACAAACAAAAGGATCACAGTTCATGACAGCCTCACATCTTGAATACTGAGTGAACCCTGGCTAAAATCTTTTAAAAATATATAGTTAACTTCAAAAAGGGGACAATGAAAGGCAATAAAGGTAACAAGTGTGGAAAGGCTGTTTAGGGGGAGAGTCTAAGCGAAGAGACCACATAGACCATGACTATTCAGCTTGGAAAAGAGGCAAGTGAAATAAAGCCTAAATTCAAGGTCTGTATAACTGGAAAGACAACTATCTCATCTTCTTCAAACACAACAGCCAAGAATACACAATCTACTGATTAGGCAACAGTTGTACTCCATGCATAACTAAACTGGGAAAATCACTCCTAATATCAAAATTATTAATGGGTTTAAAAGTAGGTGGATAATGGAGGGCTAATTTAATTTGGAGTTGTTAAACATAATGGTCTTAATAAAACCTCAAGAAAACCCTATGACAAAAACTGCTGGGTACTGGGAGAAGACCAAGGGAAGGAACACTGCACATTTTCTCAGCTCTACAGTATCTGCTTCATGGTGTTGAAGGAGGCAGGATTCACAGCTGGGTGAATCCTGCCTTGATCTAAAGGACCAGAGCAAATATTGCACTCTTACGATAACCTATAACTGACAAAGTGCTTCTGCTGAGACTTGTTTGAATTCAGAACAGTATGTAAAGCAGCCACCTGCTTCCCTTTTCACCATAATGGTTCTGGTGACAATTGGAGGACTCAAAATGAGCCAGATTATGTTTTATGCCTTTCCCCAGAGGCCCTTCCTTCTCAGTGCAATAGTAGTCTGCAGCCTATTATGATGTTCCCATCTGTCTTAGTCATCACGTAGCCAAGCTATTTGTATTTGGCTCCTTAACCTCCCCTCATGAATCAATTTTTCTAACTCGGTAATCAAGACTGTCTGACAGGCAAGGAAAGTAAATCTTGGATTTGGAAATAGGGCTTCAGACAGCAACTCCTGCAACAAGAGATGTAGAAATTCTCTAGGTCCCTTGTACTACCTTTATTTGGATAAACATGTATGCTTACAGGGGAAACAATGAAGCAAAAAGGATTTACTATGTTTGGAAAAAAAGTGGGCACTGGATAGGCAAGACCATTGAAAAGTCTAAGAGCAAGTGGTAGGATTAAGATGTGTTTTGTTCTTTCTTGATGGATTATGAAAAAGCATCCATCCATCAACCGATCCATCCATCCTTCTGCCACTCCTTCCTTCCTCTATGCCTTCTTTCCTTCCTTCTTTCCTTTCCTCTCTCACCTCTCCTTGTTTCTGCTATGGCTAGGTCCATGGCTTTGAGATCTTTCAGGAGCACTTTGAACCTCTAGAGATTCATGCCCTAATAGGGAAATGTAGTGAGTCAGAGACTGGGAAAACCTTTGGTTATTCAGAAGAAACTACAGATATTACAGAATGTTTATTTCAAGGTAGTCTTTTACATCTTTCTTGACTATTCCCTTGAAATAGTATTTTAGTAGTGATTTCTAAAAGAAATCAGTAAAAAAAAATTTACATAGCTGAACAGAACGTAAACCAACCTTTCCCCATCTTTGGAAGAGTTCTTTGTGGTCAGTGAAATGGATTTTTTGGTTGCTGATTCAAACTAGCTTTTCACAGCGGCTGAGACAGAGAATTCCTAAAGGAAGTGCATTTCATGATGCACAAGAACCTTTACATATTGCATTATCAACATTTGAAGTGCATTTACAGATATTTTTGATAGCACTCCTTTTCATGCACTGTACTGACTGTTTAATGATAATGAATTAGAAACAGTATCAACAGTTTTGTCCAAGGTATGGAGGTGCTGATTCTTATACCATATATTTTTTTAGAAAGGTATGCATACTCTATACCTGGTATTATATTTTGCCAGTTAATTTTGTCTTTTTAATTCATTGATTAAATATGACTTAGGTTATCCAAGGAAGTTTGCAGTTGCAGAACACCAGGATTCCTGATTTGAACCTGCTTCTCATACATTTTAGCAGGCTAAATTGAAGTAAAAACTTTTTAATTAGGAAGAACATGCTGTTACTAACTTTGATATTGACTTTAACCTAACCAAAAGTATACTTGGGTTATTCAGATTAATATTCACTCAGTGAATGTGTACAGTCTAGTCAGTTATAACGGTTATCCAGTACATGTTCTTGTTTAGCACCATGCTGCCTAAAAATATGAGTGGCAGCTTTCAAGAAAATTTTGGAATCAAGTTGAAAGCCACAGATTTCTCATGCAAATGATCTAACAAGTATCTGTCATTGCCCAGTAGTGAGAGTAATCATTAATGAAGCATTAATGAAGCTAAATAACTGTTAGAGTTGCTCTTAACTTTGATGAGTGTTAGCCCTCCCTCCACATTCATTTGCTTAGTACTTGCCTACTTGAGGGTTGGTTTTATAAAGTTTAAGTTAAAAAACCCCACTCACTCCCAAAATCAAAAACTGGTACCTGCACACAAATCAATGCTACTACTGCTGGTCTGTACGCCCTCCCCCTCTTATAATAGCATGATCACTGCCATAATCTTGGCAACTTTACCTGGATATTACTGGCATAATTAGTTCTTCTTTAATGCACAGAATGAATTTGTAAATGAGTAGCTATTAGTAGGAAGCATACTGTGGAAAGGGATGATTTAGTTTAATGCAGCCTTCCTGAACTGTATTTTCTATCCATTTCATGTGACATAAACTGTTCAATATCTGAAAATCTGTATATTTTAATATTAGGAAATTTTCCTATTAATAATGGGAAAGATTTTTCTTCTGATGGGAAGAAAAGATGGTTATATGAAAGTCAGAAGTTAAATACAATAATATTTTCTTGATGATAACACCAAAATTTAAATAGTAATAAATTTGGATGACATTTTGTGCATAAAAAAAGCAGGTAAAAATGTGTATCATAGCCCAATAAGCAAAGAGGTGGGAGGAATTCTAATAAATATGGCTTTATAAACTAACATTTTAGTAATTCAACTTGCAACAAATTACAGCTTTAAAAATCTCTTAATATTCTGCCACACTTGCATTATTTAAACTTTACCTTTGCCACTGACCAAACAATACTGTAGTAATGGACACATAAATCTTTTTTCAGAATTATTTCAAGACACAAGGATTGGAAAAATCATTAAATATTTGATGACAGTTGCAATATCTGCCTGATTTAGAAGCAGATCTGTTCTCAGGAAAATACAGAGAGAATGATAAAAAGGAGATCAATAAAACTCTGCTTATACATATCATAAGAAGAAAATAAAATGAAGATACAGTAGATGCAATGGATTCATAAATGAAACTGCAGATGGAATATAATTTATTTGTTTCCCTCATATTTTTGTTTCCATTGAAATAAAAGCAAAAAAAAAAAATCCATTAAAAACATCTAAGGTAAAATTTCCCCTACCAAAGTCAAAGGGCATTTTATCACCACCTTCAACTGGGATGGATCATTAGTTATGCTGAGGTCTTGGCACAACTGGATATTTATCTTTGTGGATGTAAAAAAATAGTTTACACGATATAATTCACCTACTTATCTCTCAACACATTTTTCAATCACTTAGCCCATGTTCAGAATAAAAAGGACCGCAGTATATTTCATCTGCTTTGCAGTGGCATAGCTGCAAACAATGACAGTTATACTATAGATAGGATGAAGGCATATCTGTTGTTATTTCATCTCATTCTACTGATGTAGCTAGGTGAGATTAAAATTATTTTAGTCAGAGATGCGTGTGCTTCACATCTGCTAACATTAAGCCTTACACATTATTCATTCCAGTTGTACTGATAGTAAAACCTAAGGTAGGAAAGCAGAATGCCACAGAGCAAATTAGAGCTGGGAAAGACAGAAGTTGCTTTATGTTTCTGTGGAAAACCAAAAATACTCATCTCTCTCATATCTCAAAGTCTCAAGGTACCATTTTTGGAGTGGTGCTGGTTTGTTGGGGATTTTTTTTAATTAAGAAAATATGCTTGTAGTATATGGCTTGAAATGCTACACAATAGTTGACCTATGAAAAGTTTCAACTGCTTATTTTCTTCCTCACTGCTTCCATTTCTCTTTATCTAACTTAACTTGTCTTCACCATAATATCTGAGCATCTTACTACGAATAGCCAGAATCACAAAATAAATTTGTTTCCTACCTCTGAAAAATAGCAAGATGCTTTTCTTTCTTAACCATATAAGCAATTTAATTTCTTTTTCAAGTTCAGAGCAATTTCATTTGGCTGCTTTGGTTCTCAGATAATTCATAATTGACTTGGAAAAAAATCAAACTCAGCTTGGATCTAATCCATATCACAAGAACCAAAATCACAGCTGACACTCTTGTTAGCATAGTCAGCAGAGAAACCCAGAGCCTGCTCCTATAAACATTACTCAAGCAGAACTCCTATTCTGAGGAATTTATTGTTAAGAATTTTGCTAGCATGAGGACACTAGAAATTGAGACTTCCCTCTCTTGAATGAGACCCTACCAGTTCCCAAAATTGCACTGGTTTAATGAAAAGAGTGCTTTTTAAATAACTTTTGTTCAGTGCTTATGCAGGAGTTGGGTTTTTTTTTTTGGTTGAAGTATGACTTACTTTACTCAGAAATAAACAGAAATTAAATATTTGAAATAACCTACTTTCCATCTGAGTAAGAATATTCACAGTGGTTCTTGTACTGGTTTTAATTCAGTCGTAAATAAAAGCAACCCACTTTGGTAAGCTAAGGCAGGACCACTTCCTTGGTAGAAAGGTTAATTCTGCCAGGAAAAGGATGATGTTTGGCCTTGTATCTAATCAAGGCATTGATAAGCTCTCATTAGTTTTGCTTAACCTGTAGGACAGAGTTTGTGTTGTGCACAGCTGAAAAATTGATTGCTTTCCTTTTACTTGCTGGTAGCTGGGTCTACTCTGCAGTTACACAAGCTCAGCTACATCAGATGTCACAGGAGCATATGCGCACAGTTGGTGCTAATGCAGTGGGCTTAAGCTCCTTATCTCCCTTTGATCCCTAACCTTAAATTCATGCTGGATTTTTTTCTTATTCCTGTTCAGCCCTTTTAAAAAATAAAATAAAAAGCAGGGGGTTTTAATTAACATTTCTTCTTTCCTCCCCTCTTCTTTGGTGTTAGTACTGTATCCCTAATTGCTGTCTTTCACTGAAGGTTTCCACACTTTGTCATGCCAGTAAATTATTTTTATTTATAACTCCAAATACTCTGTTCATAGCTGTCAATAGCTAATGTATTCATCTGAATCCTGAAAGAGCCCCAGACTGCAAGACCTAATTAATATTTACTAAGCAGCAGAAAATTGTATGGTAGAAAGCATTTCTCTCTAGTGTGCATAATGTACATTTCCTTTCCTTTTTCTCTGTCCTTTACCTGTATTTGAGTGGATGTGTCATGACTCCTTTTTTCTTTAGGTATGGCCCATACAGACCCCCTATTCCCATGCGGATGCCACTGAGTAGGCATCTTCCTGAGAGCCATGAGTATACTGGTGGCATGGGAAGGCTGCCCGTGGGTCTCAAAGTTCAGTGTGAGTAGACACGAAGAGCCATGGCCCAAGCTGCGTTCATGTACTGCTCCTGCAGGTCCCACAGTCGTTTGTGTTGAAGGGCTCATTTAGTAGACCAAATTCAGTAGTTCAAATTAAGATCTCATTTAGCAGGAGAGGAAACCGTCCTCCAGTGGTTCAGACCATTTGAAACTGTATTAATTCCATTCTGGGGTCACCCCTCTGACTCACTGCAACAGCATGGGTTTTTTTTCTCCCCTAGCAGTGGACAATAAACAACCTAACATCCTATCCTAAACATCACAGATATAGGTTAAATGGACTGCATCCCATGGTATAAGTGCACCCATCACAGATCAACATGTCCCCTCCTATTCAGCTGAGATCTGTCCCATCTGCACAGATTCTCTGCTTGGGCCCTGGCAGCTGAACACTTGTCCTCTCCCCGCTCCCACCTCCCTAAATCTAATCCTAATAGGAGAAATTTGCTTAGCATTCAATATGGGAACGATGCAGACAGACCTTCAATAATTTGGCACTAATTTAATACCATCTCTCTTTGTTGGAGGCCCCTGGAATTTCTGTTGTGATAAAAGCTTTCCTGGATTGAACTTTGTTCTCCTGCCAGGTTTTTTGTTTGGTTTTTCTTTTTGAGAGTGGCTTAGCCAGAAGAATTGATATGTACACACACCTACTTTGCTCTTTCACAGGCAGAATTAACCCGCGTAAGTGTGAGAAAATTCAGTAATCTCTGTTCGGTTTCCAGCACTGGTACTACCTTGCCTGAAAGTTGTGGAAGCACAGCCTTCAGTAGAACCTGCTCACTGTCATCAGTTTTTAAAAAGTCAAAATAAAGTATTTAAAAAATTAAAGAGAGGCTTCCTTTTAACAGTATTGTCTAGTAAAATGGGTTTGCAGAGACAGAATCCTCCAAGTGCAAAATGTAAGTAACTGCTTTCCTAGATCCAGGCCCTGGAGACCTACCTCTTGTTACCTACAGAGGTTTGTTTGGGACACTGTGATGGAAGGGCAGATAATAAGACAGGAGTCTAGTAAGTCGAGGTAGGGAACCTACAAATACTTTCCGAAGAGTGTAGGTTCTTTCTGTGAGTTTCAAAGCTGAATTTGGTGTACACAAGAGAAAGCAAACATTTTTACTGAAGTGAGTTAGTGCCTTTGTCCATTGGAGTAAGATAATCATGATGTATTTTTAATTCTGGAAAAAGAACCTGTATTAACAAATGAATTTATTGATTATTTTAGCATTTAAAGATTTCATCATCTTGTCTTGCTTAAGATGCAAGTTCACAACCCATTAGACAGCAAACCACAGCTGAGAAGTCCTTCCTTTTCAGTGAGACTGATGATTGAATTGTCATATATCTGTGAAGTGCAGCTCTACTTTCTTTATGAACTTTGGACAAATGTTCCTATGGCACAATTGTGATTTAGGTTTTTATTTGCACATTAAAAAATTAAATTTAAAAAAAAAAAAAGCTTGCAGTTGAATTTTGTCCTTCAAAGGTCTAATCCCAGAGTGATTAGATTTATTTTTGTAAATAAAATACAAAATTCTTTGTAAATGTTTAGAAATTAACTGTTTGGCTATTTTTAAGATGCAAGATTAAAGAAAGAAACTATTCTTTTTATCAACTTCAAATATTTTGTCAGTTGTTTTGTTCTATAATAATAGCAAACTAAATGTTACAGGCCATTTTTTGATTACTGATTTTACTACTGTAATGTAGTGAAAGGGTTCTGTTCAGATAGATATTTAAAAAAAAACCAACAAACCAACACATTTCTCATGCTGCATCTAAATAACTCATAGCCACCTCAGGCCTGAATCATCAGTCTGCATACCACAGGGCTGGCAATCAGGTACATCCTGTCTCTGTTGGGGCTGTTGTAATAGGTGTAATTCAATTTTATGTTGTAAATTGTTGGTTTAATTTGTAAGCTTGAACACCTTCGCCTTAATAACCTTTATGTATAACTTAAGCAGAAAGACAATCTCTCAGAGAAACATGGTAATACCTCAGAAAAAAAAGTTCAGTGTCTGAAGCATTGAGAAGTCAATTGAAACTTATTTTTAAATGTATTTTTTTAAGTGGGTGTTTACAGAAACAGTTTACATATTTGCTTGAAGACCTACATTTTAATAGCACGCTTAAGTACAGAAAATAGTATCAAGTGTATCCCATGGAGGAGGATAAGGTACAAAGAAAGAAGCCGCTGATGCAGAAGGGAATGTGGTGCTTGGGAAAACTCTGGGCAAACTGATTAAAACTGAGATTAATTTTATCTACTTTGTAAGGCATTAGCCAAACTAGTTGTCTAGACTCCCTGTGTATGGAAAGAATACCCAAAGGGCAATTCACCTCAATTAATTTAGATACCTCTCCTAGACTGGAATGAAATAAACGTGTCTGTATCCTTTCTCTCCACTAACTATAGAGGAACTTAAGAACCTGGTTTAGACTAGACATTTAGCTCTTAGACAGCAAAGTTCAATGAGATGTATGACATACAAAGTGAAAACAAGAGCAGTGTAGCATCAACAGCTGAGAAATAAAAGGGAAGTGAACCACAAAGGGCCTTTGGGTTAACAGGGAGGAATATGAAAGATGAGAAATAACATAATTAGATAATCAAGTGGGCACACACAAAAGGGTTTGAAGAGCAGGACAAAATGATTTTGCAGCAACCAGATAAATCTGACTGAGCTGTCATATAGTATAGAAGGAAATAGAAAATGTGGCTAGGGGAAAGGTTTGCAATAATCAGCGCAAAAGTGGCTTATTGCATGAATACAAGAGTCTCCCCTAGGGATGCAAAAGAATTACTAGTCTTTAGGATATTGTGAAAATACAAAGGGCATTCAACCACAGTATCTGCAAAAGATGAGAAAGGTGCTGAAGGTTATAACAGGTTGTATCTTTACTGTAGTGGAGATATAAGATACGATATGCAAAATGTAGTGAGAAAAGATATTTTTTCTCTTTGAACTGGATCTAGACCTCACAATGAGAAATAATTTATTGCATGTTGGTGTGGATTTTTTCTGGTTGCCTATTGTGGCAGAATTGCTGACTGAGATACTGGAAACATTTAAGCCAGAAATCTTTAATTGTACCAAAGGGAATCTATTTGACTGAAGAAAAAAATAAAATTGACATGAGCAAATTGTGATGATTTTGGCTGGGATAAAGTTATTTTCTTCATAGTAGCTACCATAGTAGCTAGCGCTAAGTTTTGGATTTGTGCTGGAAACTGTTGATAACGCACTGATGTTTTAGTTATTGCTGAGCAGTGCTTACACTGAGTCAAGGTTTTCCCAACTTCTCACATCACCCTGCCAACAAGTAGGCTGGGGATGCATAAGAAGCTGGGAGGGGACACAGCTGGGACAGCTGAGCCCAACTGACCAAAGGGGTATCCCATACCATTTGAAATCATGCTCAGCACATAAAGCTGGGGGAAGAAGAAGAAGGGGAGGACATTTGGAGTGATGGTATTTGTCTTCCTAAGTAACCATTACATGTGATGGAGCCCTGCTTTCCTGGAGGTGGCTGGACACCTGCCTGCTGATAGGAAGCAGTGAATGAATTCCTTGCTTTGCTTTGCTTATGTGCGTGGCTTCTGCTTTACCTGTTAAACTGCCTTTATCTCAACCCACAAGTTTTCTTACTTTTACTCTTCCAATTCTCTCCCCCATCCTGCTATGGAGGACTGAGCGAACAGCTGTGTGGTGTTTAGCTGTCTGCTGGGTTAAACCACAGCACAAATAAAGAAATCTGCTCCCTGATTATGCATTATAACACCTAATCTTAACAGTCTGATTACACATTTAATACTATCAATCTGTAATATAACAATAAATATTACATAACCCAGAGTAAGAAAGAGCAGAAGATTTGATTCAACTAAATCTTAATTACGAACTGATAAATACCGAGTGTCTGCAATGGCTTCCAAGGCTGACTCCTTTAGATGTTTTGGGAAATTGTGCTAAAGTACTATAAAGTCTGTGGTGTTTATCAATACCCTGTGTTATTTGAAACCAATCACAGGGTAATTGAAGGCACTATTAAAGCAAATTACTGGTTTGTGAGTCTTATTTAACTAAAACATTTTCATATTTTTCTTGCCCATCCTCCTAGCTCAATATCTGAGCTGTATTTCTTGTGTCTCTCTATTAATCCATCTAGCATTCCTATTTTTCTCCGTGATGTTTTGACTGTATTTTAAGCATAAATATTATGAATCCTCTCCTGTCAACTTTTGATTTACCAAGCATTTGGCCAAGTCAATGAACAGATTAAGCTAACTACGTAATACCAGATGGCTTTGTGGTTTTGTGTCCTCTCCTGGGCAAGTCCTGCTGTCATCTCTGAGCATCTGCATGGAGCCATGAGGGATGTGTGCACTTTTCATTCATTCAGCTGGGTCACTCATCATTAATATTCGGGGGAGGAAAGGAGGTGTCAGACAAGAGAATTGGTTCTGGCTTCTGTTAGCACATTGACATGTCAATCATTCACCCCCGAGGCTGCCAGGCCCAATTTAGAACAAAAGTAACTGCTGGGCTGAGCACATCACAAAAGGAGATGAGATTTCTTTGTGTTAAACAGCCCCTTCACGGGGTGGAAACGTAATTAGAATCTTCCTCACAACCAATAACACATGAAACCCAGTGATTAGCAGGACCTACTTTGAGATAAAATCGCTGACCTCAATCACGTTATGAATGATTCTGTTGCAATCATAGGGTGTTCTCAAAATGAAATTGTATTTAAAACACCTCTCTGAGGAAAGCAGTCCAATCCAGCACAGTGATAGCTTGAATATGTTAAGTTCCCTGCAATTTCTTACACGACAACTTTGATCATTCATAAAATGTACTGTTGTTTTCCAAATTAATATAGTCACCTTTACAAGAAAAAAAACAGCAGAAACAAATTAATCCTCAAGCTGTTTGATCTCGGTGCAATTGCCCAGCAGCCGCATGTGTAGTAGCCTCTTAGTGCACCCTACTGGACTCCCTAAAGAATGTCTCCTTCTTCCATGGAGCAGCTTCAATGGGGAAAAGGTGGGTACAGTGGCAAAGTCCCAATGGGCTGAGCTGCTCAGCCTAGAAAATGGGAATTCCTGCTTCATACATAAACCTTTTCTTGCAACATTTCGATCGGTTTGGGCACCTTGAGTTAACTGAAACAAATGTAAGCATTGGCAATAAGAGCATTTGCTATCACAGTTCATAAGTGTTTGCCATCAAGGGGAAAATACTTCATTTTGCTCTCGTAGGCAGCCTCTATTATAGCAGGCACACTAACACAGGCAAGCTTTCAAGTGTCTACCATTATAATAGCAGACTCAAACTTCTCAGACACCGGGATCTGAATGTTAAAGCGAGCTTCCTCTCTGGCACAAGTTGAACCAACATCCAGGCTGCAAATAAAATATTCTGAGGAAGGTTAAATATTTATTCTATTGATCATCTCTACCTCTGTGTGTAAAATCTCTTACCACGCAGATAATCAAAGAAACATTTTCTCAGGAGAAGCCAGATATAAACCAGTAAATCTTTATCAGAATCAATAGACAGACACCTTTCTATACCAACTGATGAACTAGTCTATAAAGTTTTAATATAAGGTTGTCAAATATATGTTTTCTTCCATTATGATTGCAGTTATCTGCTGTTTACTCCATGTGACACAAGCAATCCACCGTGAAATTCTGTCTTTGTCAAAAGGTTGGAAACCTTTCACCTCCAGCATTTCTCATAACAGAGAGTAATTGTTTCATATACTTAATTTATTTCCTCAAAAAAAAAAAAGTATTTCAGTGTCTCTAATTCATTTCTCTCCTTTAGCTCCAGTGCCTATATCTGACTGCATCATGAAAGATGTATTCTTACTGTGGTCTAGTTTTGTAATTAAGTTTTATGGCCAGTTAAATTTAACCCGAAGTATGAACCTTACATCTCTGTTTCAGATCCTGCAGAAAAACACATAACATCAGCAGCCAAAAGCTGTAGCAAAGCTGCAGGAGTAAGAAACAATGACAGTGGGAAACAATAAGCCACATCTCTTCTAGCTCTCATAGGTATATATTACTAATGCTGTTTCACAATAAATGTATTTGAATGGCTGCAACTCATGGGCAGGTGAGAGGAAAGCTAGATCTCCCCAGTCACATAGCCATTCTGGGTACAAGTAGTGAAATACCATAAAATATTTGGCCTTGGCTGTTATTTATACTGCTTCTTTATTCAGACAGTTCCTGGAGGTATTTAAAAGATGGGTAGATGAGGTGCTCAGAAATATGGTTTAGTAGTGGACAGGTATGATTGAACTTGATGATCTCAAAGGTCTCTTCCAACCAAACAATTCTATGATTCAGTTATTTTGCTATTCAAGTATCTAACGATTGACTGCATGGCTGACTACACTAATCATTCTGTATCTCAAAAATCTGGCACCATGCCCACATAAAGGAAGACTACAGAGATAGCAGTTTGATGAACTTTTAAGAATGCTTTTTTGATCACTAGCATAAGAACATTTCCCTTTTATACTCTAAAAGACTAAACAGGCAACACAGTGGCATTTTTACATGTCTTAATGAATGCTACTATTATTTAGGTTATATTAATAATACCACCTTCAAATAACATGTTCTTTCCTATTTTATGTAGGTCTGTAAGTTTACTGAAAGGATACAGCACACAAATCCTGGCCTAATATTTGGCAACATCAGTGGAGCATATATTATGGCTAAAGAAAGAGATGCAGAGGAGATTTTGTGCTCTCTCACAAATGCCCAGAAGTCACTGTGTGTCAAGCCAACCTCCTCTCCAAAGTTGCCTCCTCTAAATTATGTGAGGGGCCAAGGAGCTGATATTTACCCTTTTTTTAAAGGTACTTCCTCAGAAAAATGCTGATTCTTCAATATTGCAAACAAAAATATTGTGCAAAGAGACTATGTACAGCTCAAGTCATTTTTAAGCCCAACTTCCCCACCACCTGTCACAACATGAAGAAATGGAGGCTAAGTACAGTACAATTCTGGATAAGCACCATCGCTGATAATGTAATCCATCTGCATGGTAAGTAACTGCAAATGCAGTTATGTCAATATATGTCAAAACTATATACATGCATATGTAGATGACTTATCAGAGAGGAAGGGTGAATCGGTGGTAAACTGTCAGAAAAGACAGGTTCAATTGTTCATCAACAGAGGTTTGCTGTGTTCCCATTTGTCATCTTCAGTTCCTCATCTCTAAACTGGGATGACTGTATTATTTACACACCACAGGGATGTGTGAGGTCCTTAGAAACATTAATGGTATTGGTATAAATATCTTTGATAGACTGATTTGGGGGGTTTTTAATTGAAATAGTTTTTCCAGAAGGAATGCTGCTGTTTAAGTATAAAGATGCACCAATTTTCAACACACTTACAGTATTTTGATTAGTAGGATTGTATTTTCTTGCCCTTGTTTCCATCAGCATGATTTTTATATAAGACAAAACTGGTCCCTCTGTAATTCATTTACATTCATTGCAATTTCATAAATAATTTTACTAAAGCAGAGACAAATATTTTGAGAAGTCCATCTGCTTTCATTTGCATCATTCTCCACGTGCCCTCTGCTCTGAGGTATTTTATGTCTAACAGCTGCTTAAATACTAATCCCAAGGCTGAATTATCTCTGTCAATTTAAAAGAGTATAAGAACTCTTGTTATTATGAAACATTCTATCTGTTGCAATACAGAAGAGTGATAGATACACACAAGGTGGGTGATAAGCTTGCATTATTGTTTACTCAAAATTTTAGAGAGTTATTTTGATATTCAAAGAAACTGCATGTGCAAAGTAACCGTATCAGAGCACTGAAATAAGCAAGGTTTCCAAGTCAAATTTTAAAGAGTGGAGTACTAACTAAGAAAACTCAGACCAAAGCTTCAAAGAGAGTATGCAGTATTTACTCAATGTTGAAGACGGGTTTAAGAAAACGTCCAGTGGAGACTTAGCCACCAAACAGAACTTATATTGAAAAAAACTAGGAAATAAATGACAACAAACTGACTAAAAACCCTACAATACAACAATATTGAAAATAATTCTAAAGCACTTACTGTTTCTAAAATCAGTCAAAAGTCATCTACAGGACAAACAAAAACACAGTTTCTTTCTGTGAAGGTTTAAGAGAAAACTGTCTCTGAGAAGGCTGTGCCTCTTAATTTTTGATTAAAGACATAGTCACAGCAATCTACATCTCCTTAACATCCAGGGTGGATTAATACTCCTCATTGTACTGCCTAATGCCCATGTTGAGATTAAAAAGAGCTTCAGCTGATGTAAATCCCATCAATCTCTTTTAATGGTACTAGCCACCAAGAACATGACCCCCCAGCACTCTGCTCTGTAGCATGACTCCAAAGCAAACAAAGCAGCTAACTGGCCTTCTGGGGCACAGGGCTGAGTCATCTGGTGAGCTTTCTCAGCAAATGGTCTAAGAGCTCTTTGTTGGAAGAGGTGTTCATCACATTGGCAGAAGTAGGGGCTATATTCACAAAGGGCTTTAAGATCAGAAATTCCTCTTCAGGCCCTTTAGTCATTGGACTTAAGCAACACCAGCACCCACATTTGTGAACACTAGGTCCAAGCTCCTCCTTCTCTAAAAGAAATGGACCCTATTAAGATTGTCCTTAGTCCAAACTATGCTTATTATAAGATGTCCGTAGAATCCTAAATAACTTATTTTCCTCAACCCTACTCTTTCATTTTTAAACATGGAAGGGCAGGGGATGGGTTGTAGCACTATTGAAATCCTGTAGACCTTATGGTGGTGAGCCTGTGAAATGTCAACAGCATGGTACCACCTGTGACACACAGCCCTAAGCTGTACAGGAGTCCCAGCCCAGCTGTCCCATCCCAACAGCAAGGTGCAGCCCATGGGTCTGCAGACCAGCTGAGGGAGCATCGGCCTCCTCCTCACAAGATGAGGTGGAGGGCAGAGCAAGGTGCTTCCTTGCGCCTACCACTGCAAGGGCTGAAGTGCTCCTCCACAACAGGGATCTTCCAGCCCACCCAACTAGGTCCTCAGCTTTGTGTGGTCCTTCCCCATGGGAGCCTCAGCTCTCATGGTCCATCCCACAGAGGTTGCATCTGAAGACCTCCAGGGTTTGGGATACAGGGAGAAGGCAGGATGAGAAATTCAAATCCCAAGTGGAGAAAGAAAGGTGGCCGCTGCTGGCAGAGAGGCTGGAGAGGTGGCATGAAGGAAAGGCCAAACAAAGGCTGGATGGAGAACAACTTCTTGAGGCCAGACCAAAAGAAATGGTGTTACAAAAGAAGAGGTGGCAGAGACTAGTGCAGGAGGAAGAAACCAAATGCAAGGCAAAACTTGAAAGATCAAAGCTCTAAGGTGAGTACAGGAAATGTTTTTATGAAAAACAGCTGAGAGAGAAGCAGATCATGGAGAACGACACTACAGACTTGAACCATAACCTTCTCAGAGGTGAGGTTGCACAGGCTTTTGAGAAAAGGCATTTGAAAGAAATTGAAGGGAAGAAGAAGAGAAAAGAGTTCATCCAGTACAAAAAGACAAGACACAGACACCTGAAGTGAGTTAATCAGCAGGTCAAAGTTGATAAGCTTTAGTGAGAGACTTGCTGTGGAACAAAAGCTTCAAAGATCTCAAGAAAACCTTGATCAGCTGATGGGAATCAAATGAAAAAGCTCTAAAGGAAGAAGAATGAAGTTTTATGGCCAAATTTAAAGCAAAAGAGAAAGAGGAAGAGAAAAGAAGACAAAAAAATATGTTGCTAAATATAGCTGAGAGGTAAATTCAGCAAGTCCCAGAAATGCTGGCCAAAAGTATTCAACAGAAAGTAAAACATATCAATGAAATTAACTGTTGAAAGAAACCACCGCTCTCAAAGACAAAACTTGATGATGACAAATATGAACTAAGGGAAATAGAAGAAGCAACCGGAAGAAGCGATCAGAGAAGTTATTTAGTGTTAAGAGATAAGAAATCTGTTGCAGAAAAAGCTAGAAAAAAATACCCAGAGCATCTTATGACCTGAGACAAAAACTGAGAGAACTGAGGAATAGCTAAGCAAATGACTAGATAGTTTCAGGGTTTTTTTTTTTCATGTCATGGGGCCTCAGCACAAGCTGCCTCCTTGGGCAGTGCTCCAAAATCTCTGCTTTCTGGCCAGTCCATGATCTCTTCCAGGACACCTGGATAGTTGGGGTTCCCCATTTGGCACTGTTGCATGATCAACTCTACCCGCTTACTCCACATAGCTTTGGTTGTGTGATGCGCAGAGGGGACCCTCCCTTAGAACACCCGGTGCACAGGCAATCATGATGCCAAGAGGAACTGTGCTTCTGTACCATCTATTTCCAAAGTGGCTCAAACCCTCTCATATGCTGCTAATATCTCCTTTTTAGGGAGGTGTATTTTATATGACATTCCCATGAAATATAATTTATTTACAAATCATTTATAATTAAATATATGTTAAATATATGTAACGAAAATACATTTCAAATATATTTAGTGAAATTGTACTAGATAACCTAGTTTACATATGTAATAAATTGGTACCTTTTCACAAGTAATTCTTACCCCTCATTAACTTCTGCAGCTTTGAAGAGAATGAATCGCTTGTATCTGTCATGTAGATGGGTTGGTTTTGCCTCAGTAATGTAACACATACTTCTAATGCTGCATTAACATAATACAGAAACATGTTCAGATTCTTTCTCAAACTAGAAGAATTAGTGGTTCTAAAAGAAAAATACAGTTATATTTAATCTAACATGTAGCTAGCTAATACACAATCTGAAGTGAAATTTAGTTTTATAAACTGTTGAGTCAGTGAATTCGACGACTCACTGCAATGGTATTTTCTTATTATATTATTTATATTGAGTTTCAGTAAACTATTTTTTTCAGTATGTTTAATTTTCATTTTGAAAAGTTGAATTACTATATCATTCACAGTATACTAGATATGAAGTACAGCTTTTATTTTTTTGAGAAAAAAATCAATCCCTGTGGTATGGGACTTTAAATAATTAAGAATAAATACTTAGGGGAGGGGAATTCTGTGCATTTCACTGAGTGAAATATATTCCAATTCCAGGGCTCCAACACAGACCTATGTGCTTGGACTCTTTTTAATTTCTATTTATACTGTTGAATATGCCATTAGTCAATAACCTAGGACAAGCAGCAGTGTCATCTGAAGAAGTAAAGAGCATTCTTTCCTAGGAAAGGAAGGCTGAAACACAATTAGTGGCATTAGGCTCTATGCCTTTGTGAGGAAAAGCAGCTGAAGATCACAAAGAGCTGGCAGTCTCAGCTGATGTCAACTACACAAGTAACAAGTGATGAATGGGAAGCAGATCAAATTTGAGGGCAAGCCTTGATCTCAATGTCATCAGAGATCTTTGGGGAATTCTGCCTCTTGAAATCAAGTTTGGTTTTCCAAGGCACATGGTTCAAAACAATGTCTCTTTTCTAAAACAAGAAAAAATCTGAGCAAAGCAGAAAATTTAGTAACTGATAGAGCCTTGCCCTTTCACAGCCACTGCTGGAACATCATTAAATTAGCTTTGTTTAAGAGCCTGTGCAAAATCTCCTAGTTTCAGGCTGCAATTCAAAAGCACTTCTTGCCAGAAAAGAAAGTAAAACTGTATTTTGCCAATATAAATCAACTACAATTTGAAAACTTGTTCCTGCTAAAAATTCAAAGAGATTGTAGAAGTGAGATAACCTAAGAACTCTACGGTTGGAAATACGCCTGCTCCCAGCAGAACTGAGGAATCATAAAAGCAAGATATATGCACACTTCAAAATCTACAATATTTTCTACACTTCTTTAAAATATATTGCAGTCATCTGCTGGGAGATTTTGGTTAATCTTTCCTACCTGCAGTTGGAATCAGAAAGGATAATAGTGGTGATTCTGATTTCTGTGTGTGAGTCTCTACTGAGGCATAGGCAACAGGCTTGTTTGCTGCTTGCCACCCACTTAGCATGCGGCACAGAAACTCACTCCAGCTCAGTAAGGAACTCTCTAATACTATGCAATTTGTAGTATTTAATGGTAAATGCAGCATTATAACTGATCTCTCTCTTCCAAAGAAAAGATTATATTACCTCTTTCTGACGTGAGCAGGCAGCCAAGAGTCTGGCGCCTTTTAAGTTATTTCAAATGGAGGTAAACTGGCAGAGTCCACCATATTTTAGATACAAATTAGTTTATTACAAAATGTGTTCAAAGTCACCTTTCCTGGACGCAAGAGAAATTAAACAGCAAGAGCAGGTTTCTCAGCACACGGGTCAACGTCCCTTTCTGAGCAATGCTTAGACCAAAAATTCTTTCCATTTTCACTTACATCTCTTTCTAATTGCCTCCTGTAGACTTTTCTCTCAGCTATTTCAGTCATTCTGTATCTCACAGATCTGAAAACCATAATATAGCAAAACCCATTTGTGCTGTGTCTTTATTTGGATGGAAACTGTTTTCATTTCAGCTCTCTCAATATCTACAGAAGCATAATCATCTTACCTATATCTTTCACAAAGACCTATTGTTAAACCCAGAAGCTTTTAATGACATTTCACCAACTATAACAACATCTTGGTTTTGAACACTTCACAACAGCTAAAAAATTTCTCATTGTTGCAAACAGCAGCCATATACAGCCCTCTGTCCCAACATTTATCTTCAGCAAAAGGCAGATAAAGATAAATTACCCTGGTCTTTGGAGATAAAGAAACAGCAACATAATAGTTCTCATACATTTTAGTGCTTCAGCTTCACAGTGGTGTGACCAGCTCACTAGTAGCGCTGTCTTTGGAAATCCTGGCCAGACATCTATCTAGATGTCTGTGAGTATGTCTGCAGTGCATGTGAGTACATTGAAACCTTGATCTTAAAGAGAACTCTGCACAGATTCACCTGTAGAGATGGTCATGGTAGACTCAATGCCAAAATATAAACTAGCTCCTGGTTGTTCTGGAGGTTCTAACAAATGCTGCAGATCTTCAGTTCAGGCTTGGCACAGTCAGTCCGTATACTTGGAAACACAACATTTTGAAATCGCCATTTGAAAACACTCACTTCCAGTAGCCAACAAACAAGCTATGTATTTTTGTTGTGTGCGGTTTTGGGGGGGGGTTTCACCAAGATATGTTATATTTACAAGAATATTTTGAAATATAAAATAAAATCCATGAAGGATTTTGAAGCAATATTTATAATTGATTTGGATGAGCTCAGCTTTTAGGATTACTTTCTGCTTCTTTTTAAAATAATTGGATTATCTGAAGGATGAAGAAATCTTTGACCTATATATTCTAGTTACTGTCTTTCTTTCTTCCATTGACTTGTCTTTAAAGCATATTAAGACAAGCTAACCCATATAAATGTCTTGTGGGATATAAGATCCAATTTTAGTCATGCAAAAAGTACCTGTGTACCAAAGGAAGACAGATGGACAGATTCTTATTTTAGCACACATTGCATGGCAGAAGGAAACCAGTGAAAGGCAGGACTTAAATTTCTCTCTACCCCAGAAAATTACAGTCACAGAATTATCCCACTAAATTATAATGAAATAAGAAAGAAATAAAACAAACAAACAAAAAATAACGTTCATGCTGCTGATACTGATAACTCTCATACCAGTGTTGGTTACAATGTTCATCAAAGCTATGAACTCAATGTATTATCAAGGAGAAAGGACAGACCAGAAAGTGTCAGCTCATATCAGTGAATTCCATTTCCTGTAGGGAGGATGTGACAGGCAGATGAGAGAGTAGAACATGGGGAAATTTTTCTTTACTAGGAAAGAAATGAGATGGACGTCGTGTGAGTAAATATTATCAAAGCACTGGTCCAAGGATGTGAAGGTATAATCCTTTTGCAAGCACAGCAAGGACCACAGCTAGCTCAGATAACCTCTCCCAAAAATCTAAAGAAATCTGAATCTCTTTGTGCATCAGACCTGCTTGTCCTTGTGTGGGGTTGGCATGCAGTGGCATGAGGTGAGGCTGCAGGGATACTGTCCCAGGCCAGACAGGCAGAGGAAATAGTGCCCTGGCTGTCCTTAGTACCAGTAAAGCCACCTTAAAATGTCAGTGAGGAGAGCCTCCTGCATCTGCAAAGACAATAGATCTTTTTCTTCATTCTCCTGGATCTTGTCTCCACCACCCTTACATTCCTTCTTTCTTCGATTAATGCATCAATTTAAATAGCACACATAGCACACCCATCCTCTCTCATCCACGTGAAATGCACAGCATGTTCAATGCTAAATGATCCAGATTGAAGAATTTCTGACTGGCCTAGACAGTGGTCACCTTAACCATTAGCTTGAACTTTTTTTCCACTTGCCATTCTCTGACATATTTCACTGAGAAGTCACTATCATTATGAGCACTGGAAAAAAAAATGTGCAAAATAAAAAGATGGCAAATGCACACTCCTTTAGTGCTTTTTGATTTCTGTTCTTCCAAATGAATTAAATGCCCTGTTCCCCACTTCTGAAACAAAAATATTGAATTCTGAGAGAAAACAGACAGCAGTAATATTTAATTTCAGAAATAAAGTCACAGTTTTATTTTCTTAACCATAGATGAACAATTTCCCTACCAGAAGTAGGCATTTCCAAACTGGGACAGGGGAGGGCACTAAAGAGTTACACATGGACCTGAGAGCTGAAGAAACGCTTTGTCCAACATGCAAATTGGCTCTATTTCAGGCTCATCATGTATACTTATTGGATTGAAAAAGAAGCTTTGATACAGCCTATTTTAGTTGACTGAACCACTTCCTTCATCTTTGTGAAAAGCTGCTGAAGCCAAGCCTTGCTTTTGTGTATTATCATCTTTCAGCCAAGTAAGGAAAAACACATCCTTGTCTATAGTTTTCTAAGAGCATGTGGGTCTCTGAGAGAAGTAGAGACATGGTGAGAACAAGACTGTAGCACGTTTAAGCACTACTTTTATTCATCTCTAGTTCAGTCAAATTAAGTTTTAGTGTAAAAAAAATGTTTCTAAGGTCCTTGCTCTAACTGGGCTAATACCACTAAGGAACTCACACATTTTGATAATGGATTGTACCCCTCTTCTAAGAAATCTGCTGCAGGGTTATTTGCAAATTTACTACACTTGCTTAGGACTTGGCTCCTTATGGGAAGCACCGATTCATCTTCATGTGCAAAGGGAGTGTGTTTTGTCAACAGAAATGAACAACACTCATCTATTTACATAATTAATTACCATCAAGCTCACAGTAGCGTAAGAAGCTAAGACAATTCTTCCCATTTTCTGCCTGTCAGAGTGTACTATCACAACTGAGAACATGCACTGAGGTTCTTCTTTGTAAAAGCACATCTGAATGAAGACTCTGTTTTAATTATAGCAACTTTTATTTTAAGTAGTGGATAATTCTGTAACCAGTGGCAACATGGCATAATGACACAGACTATAATCAGATCTCATGCATTAGAAGAAAAATGTATTGCTGCAGAGATCAGGAAGGCTTTATGAATAGACATTCAGTGGATGCACAAAGTTCTCTATGTCATACCACACTACACGTAGTAAAGATGGAGTAAGCCTGTGGGTGTTGGTCAATCACAGGATAGTTATGAGGCAATGGTATGCAGTGTCTGTGAGTTTTAGGACACATGAGGAAAAACAGTTCTAACAGAGATTGAGAGGTCTGAATGCTGCTTCACAGGCCACTGATCCAGTTCTGGTCCACTGTTCTGGTCAGCCCTGATCAAAAAGATGAGATAAAAGTGAAGCAGATCAGAGGAAGGCTATCAAGGAGCCCTGAAACACTTGAGCTGCTGAATGTCTCATATACAATGAACATATAGTTACTCCATCCTTGGGTCTGATATTGATGTGTATCCAACTCTTCCCAAGACTGTTGTTTTCTCTAAGAGAAAACCCATGTGAGTAGGCTAGACAAGAACCACATTAAATGGTGCTTCACAAGAGATTGGCTTTTTGGATGTTTCCAAGAGAAATCTGGGAAGGAACGACTGCCTCATATAAATACTGAAAAAGATAAAGACTAATTTAACTTATGTGACCATGTTGACACAAAAACATATGGTAAAAGACTGATGATAAAGAAAAGGTGCCTGCAAATTAGAAGACAGTTTCTGACAATTCTCAGAGGTGTACAGCATCAGATCTCAGTTCCCAAATAAATGTGTACATTGTCACCATCACTAGCACAACTGCATGACAGCAACAGATGCCTTTGGGTAGACAGGGTTCCTCCTAGCCACTCAGATGGCATCCTCCTTATTGAAATTTTACAAGGAATATCACATGCAGTAGAAATGGAGCTGGGGAACAAAGTGAGGCGCAGAGGAGCGTGTCTGCCTGGAGAGTCTGAGAAGATTCCAGCCCATGCAAAGGTGTGGTGGAACACAGTCCAGCAGCACAAGTGCTCCAGGAGCTCACTGCCCCATAGCCAAGCTCTGCTCTGGGTTCTAGAGGAGTACAAGCTTACTGCACACCTTCCTGGTACGGACAGACAAGTCCCGTGATGGCTCAACAAAATTGTTTCTCTGTCTATGATTGCAGTTTCCCATGACAACTGTGTTTCTCCATAGGGACACTATGCCTGGCTGCCAAGAGATGAATGGATGTTTGTGAGTGCAGAAATTTCACAGGAGCTGGACCTGCCCCCAGCAGATGGGAATGGTTTGGGAACTTACGGTGTCCAAAGATTATACAAAGCAAATCCGGTTTTCCACTTTTGAAAGAAGGAACAACCAAGACTCATTGCAAACAGAAAAATTAAACTTATTTTGAATTTCAAAACAGAACAAACAAGGTATCATTTTCTCTTAAGATAATATCAAGAGCTTGGAAAAATACGGATGAGCTGTACATATGTACCCATCTTGACTTTGTGGGTGGAACAGAAAACTGGAATCACAACCACACAGCGTGTGTTACAATGATTTTTTTTTTTTCTGAAAGAGATCCGGCTGCTGTGCTACCGTATTGACACGGGCTCTCCAAATCAATTTTAAGGACATTGCCATGAAAAACAGGAACAAGGGAAGTGCTCTGGCTGCTTGGCCTTCCCAGGAGCCGCAGCGGGTTCTGCGGACGAGCCGGCCCCCAGCACTGTTGGGGGGCTGCGGGTTGTTTCCCGAGCACGCTGCGCTGTGCTCCCCTCGCCCACTCCTTCCCATCACACACCGGCTTTTGTGTGTCCTGGCTCACGGGGGGAGAGAGCCGTGTGGGTTTGGTGGTTTTGTTCCCTTCATTACCATGCAGACAATATTCGGCTGTTCTCAAGGAAGGTCCGGGATCCCTGCTCTTTTCCCAGGCTTTCTTCTTGTCCATGAAAAGAGGAAAAACAACGAGGAGCCTGTTTGGCTCCGTCTGGCCAAGCCATGGGCTGACGGTGATGTAAGGCCGAGCCCGGCGGTGACTGGCTGCAGCCAAACTGGTCATGCTCTGTCCAGGCATGGGGCGGCCATCGCCTGCCGGCCGCCTCACGCCTCGGCCCACCGCGCACAAAGGCTGCCCGGGGGGAGCGTTCTGCGGCAAACAAAGCGCCAGCCGAGCATGAAGCTGAAGGGGATCTCCCCCTCAGCACAGAGATGGCTGCCAGCCCTCGCCCGAATGCCTGCCCTGAGCTCGGGCAGGGGCACCCGCTGGGGGCTGCGGAGGTGGTGGTGGGGGTGACCATTATTAGCTGGTGGGATGGGATTTGTGAAACTGGAGCTGGCAGAGGAAGTAAGCACTGAAGGAGGAAAATCAGATTTGGGTTTGTTTCACAGGATACAAGGGCAGATCTCAGCACAGTCTCACGGCCTTCAGTGGCAGATATATTCAGATACCTGTCAGCACAAAAGGTGGCCCACGACGTCGGATAATGAAGGCAGTTTACTTCTGCAACGCTTGCACAGTTCCTTGTTGGCCAGTTAGTAATGTCTATTACTATTACTATTACTAACATCTAACAGACATTAACATATAGCTGAATGTCTATTAACATCTATTTAAACACAAACATTTAGGCAGTGGGTTTAAAACTAGTTCGCGGGTTTTTGTCATCTTATGACATTTCATTTTGCCTAAAAAGTATTAATTATTCTCAAATGCAAAAAAAAAAAAAAATCCTTAGTCAGTCCTTTGGCGATTGCTTATGATTGACTTTTCAGTTTTCATTTTGAAAATGAGTTACATCCTTGTAACTAGAGATAGGTTACCACAGAAAGACACTTAATAGCTCTCATAATAATACACATAGTAATAATACACATAATACACACAGCACATTCTCATTGCTGTGTGATCTTGACAGACACCTGACATAGAAAGGTCCTATTAAATATGTGAGGTTCCTTCACAGTAGAAAGTAGTAAATACAGGATTTATGTTTGTTAACTAACTTGTAACTACCTTTACTTTTTCAGTCTTCATTCTGCCCTCACTCAGTCCATCAAAGACTGACTCCCATGGCGACGCATCCAAACATTTTGTTGCTCACAATAGCTGCAGACTCTTGACAGATCCAGGGGGAATGAAAAGCAATGGAAACTTGCAGCTTGTTTTTAGACAGGCAAGACACTGAAAGCCTATAACCAGATTTCTGTAAGAAAACATTAGACCTTATGTGAAAGGGGAGGAGGGTGAGTGGAAAGGATTAAGCACTCCATGTTATCTGAAATACCTCTCACCTTAAAACTGAATCCACTTCCAAAGTACCACTCAACTTGCCTACAAGGCACAGTACCTTTTCAATTTGCATAATAGATGTCTGACAGCATGCAGTTTCATCCTTTTAAGTATTGAGTTTGAAATCTGCTGTATTTAAATTCAGTCTAACTAAAAGTTGGAAATTAATTCATTAACTCTTAATTATAATGGAAATAAGTGCCCAGATACTTCATCTGCTTGCCTTTATACTCATTAAAACATAGAGTCAAAGTACAAATAAATAGTAAAGGCCTACTAAGTAAACACATGCTTATCGCCCAGCAAGACAAATATTCATTAAAAAAAAGTCCTCCCCTCAAGTTTTTCATCAGCCTTTTTAAGTGCTTCCAAATACATTGGTAAGCTTCTTTCTATTATGGGTTTAAACTGAAAGAGGGTAGGTTTAGATTAGATATTAGGAAGAAGTTTTTCACTGTGAGGGTGGTCAGACACTGGAACAGGTTGCCCAGAGAAGTTGTAGATGCCCCCTCCTGGAAGTGTTCAAGGCCAGGCTGGATGAGGCTTTGAGCAACCTGATCTAGTGGAAGGTGTCCCTGCTCATGGCAGGGGGATTGGAACTAGATCTTTAAGGTCCCTTCCAATCCAAACCATTCTATGATTCTACGATTTCTCAAGAGTATACAAGTGCTGCCTATTTCTGCAGCTCAATGACACAAAGTGCATGCATATAAAGTGTAATGAACATTTTCCTTCAGGAGACCAGAAGCTGCCTTCTGGGCAGTTCAGTCTCTCATTTCTAGGTATCAGCATCTGGAGACTGACATATAAAAAATGATGAAGCCAAAACAATGTTACAGCAAACCCATGCATCCACTAGTACATTCAGGGTCTGTCTCTCTTCACCTTAGTGTATCTCTCACACACACGTTTATGGCAGGAAATGTATGCAGCAGAGGGGCTACAACTGCACTAGTAAAACCAGAAATTAGAAGTGCTTAAAAGATGGAAATAATTTCTCTATTAAAAACTGAAACTAAAAATAAAATAGCTGGAGAGTTCCCACTGTTTTTACAAAAAATTGAGCTGGGAAGAAGAATGTTTGGGGTTGATTTGTTATTGAAAAGAAATTAAAATTTAAAAAATAGAAAATTGGAAAGCCTTCCCTCAAGCAGTTTTATTTGCTAATTAATTTGTCTTCATCATTACACTTTTTTATTCTCCTAAAATAACTAGCTATGTTATATGACCTCTCCCTTTTTGTTTGTGGCACTTTCAATCTCAGGGTTTTGCTCTTCACTGCTGCTAGCTAGCAAAGACTACAATTGGTGCAAGGTGTTAACTGCAGCCCTGCACTGTTAGGATTCTCATTAAGACTTAGCAATTGCCAATTCAACCTGATTTGACCTTACTGACAGTAATTCCTTGCCAAAGCCACTTTCCAACCATGAAATCTGAAAACCTAACAGTGACTTCTTCACTTGAATCTCTAGTCCTGTTCTGGGGGTTATCCAAAGCAATGTCACATCTTGTGTCTCTTCCACCACCCTCAGATTTTCACTGGCTCCCCTATTTACAAAGTCAAGAATTGCCTGAGCTATAATTTTTCACAACTAAACACTTCAAGTAACATATAGAAAATGTGTCCAGAGAGGAAGAAGGTGAGGTCCATGGGCTGCCATATGGCTTTGTTTTTCTCTACTTTGTTATCATGCTTACAGTTGTCTTCCGTATTGTAACAATATTTCCTATGCAAAAACTAGCCAGTTTTTATTCTGGTAGTGACTGAAGAGCAGCAAAACAAACAGAAGATCTTGAGAACAGATTACATTCAAATAAACCACAAAAGACTTAAATAGGGCACTATGCCACTTGTGAATCCTGTTTTACTCTGGTAAAATTTGAAAATTATGTTTAAAAAAAAAAGAAAAAAAGTAAAACCTTCATAGGCCTCTGTAGAAAAAGAAAGGCATCCATCTGTACTTATATGAATACATGTTCGGTTGTTTTTGACAGCAGCATGCTCTATTGCCAGGGAATAAACATTTCCAGTTCCATAGAGGAAACCTTCACACTTCAGAAAGGCAGAAGGAAGAAGAGGCTTTTCATTCTGCTGTGAGATGCTGTGTTTTGCACTTGTTTTGTGTGTAGGGACCCAAGTTTTCATGCTGATGGGGAAGTAAAATAGTTCTTTATGGAGTATTTTAGAAAGGACTATCAATCATTCCAGTATGAGTCTGAAGCAGAAGGGGAGCAAAGGAGAGGTCATGCACAAAAAAAAGTTGTTTCAAGCCACGCAACGAATGGAGATTTGACTGTGGGAAAGGAGATTCACATTCATGCAGACCCTGAACTTGGCCTTACAGAGCACGTAAGTGCTGCTTGTGCCCGCAGTGTCCTCTCACTGAGGTCTACCACCTATAAAATAAATCCTGTAATGAAAGCAGATCACCTCATAATGCAGTCCTGGAAGGGGCTGATTCATCTAATATCTCTTGCTTACAAATGTACTGCGGGGTTACCATAGTTCAGGCAGCCTCATTAAAAGCGGTGCAAAACACGCAGAGCCTGAATGGAGATGAAATAAAAGCCCTATACATGGCTGTTACACATAATCCATTTGTTACTATGCTTCGGGCAAACAAAGGAGCACATTGTTTATAAAGTTGCTTTCTGCCAGCAGCAGAACAAATTCTTATACGATTCTAGTGAATATTTTACAACAGTCAGAAAAACGAAGAGTGTGCCTTCTTAGTAACTCTAGTAATTCATAACTGGGAGAGGGATGAAGGCAAAATAGAGAGAGTGAGAGTAAAAAAGTGAGATCAGGTCATTAGTAACACCTGTACAGGGAAACTGCAGTTCTTACCGATTCTGAGCACCCAGAGACCTGCAATGGAAAAGAGAAGGAATTTTTTCATTATTTTACATGCATTGCATGGGGTATATATAAAGTTCAGGATCTATTCTCTAACCACTAAATTCAAGTGGTTTATAATTTTGTGTACCACTGGGTGACAAAGTCTCACTAAGTTTGGATAGATAAAAATAAGAGGATATTCTTGAAATAAAAGTTGGCCAGACGCTGAAAACCACAACAGCAGGCAACGAATGAAGCAATGAATTTAAAAAGTATAGGACCTGTCTAGTTACACAATGAAAAAGTTTAAAATAAAATTACTATTTCTAGTTCTACATTTGGCATATATGTGAAGGCTTTTCTTCACCCTAACAAATGAATGGAAAACACACTTTGCAGTTTATGTACTATTTGCTTTCTCATCCCCTGGGTTAAATGATGTAGGTGCAGACTTCACACTGACCTCACTGGAATTGCATCAAATTTTATGCATGCCAACCCAGGTGTCAGCCTAGCCAATTAGCACTGGTTAATTCACACTTTTCACCACAGCTTGCTTTCTTTTCCAGGAACTATGTCCTCAAGAGTACACTCTCATCACTTATATATGTGAACAAAACAAAATTCCTGAAGTCGTATTTCTAAAAAGACATTAAACACTCATGCTGGCATAAATGGAGAGGTGGTTTTTATGCCTAAACAAATGAAATGCGTAGAGATTATTCTTCAAGCTGAACATACAATACACTACACAGAGCTAAACCCTTTGCAATTTAAGGATAGGACATTGGTCTGTCACCCTGCCTACCACCGTACAAGATGTTAGAAAAATTTATTACTCGAAAACAAACTTAAGAATAAGGGGTTCAGAGACACAATCCAAAAAAACCTTTCACAAGGTTTTGTTTGGCAGCAGCATAATGACAACCACCTAACTGCAGCTGAAGCAAGAGACTTTCAGCTCCCCTGGTCATGATATGACTTACCCCAGCTTAGAGGCGAAGGGGCAGGGTCTCCCTCAAATAGCCTTAGCTCTCCTTTGGGAACGAAAGCAAAGAGACCCTGAATGCAGTTAGGGGCCTCAAAAGGGAATCGATGTATCTGCAAAGGAAACAGCACACTATGAGGCCCTGATTCTTAACACTATCTTTGTCCCATGAAGTGGCAGCAAAACATGGCCTGGTGTAAAGATGTGAAGACAGCACTAGGGTAGATATGCAAATTTCTGTGGGAAAACATCTCCTCGGAGGCATTGAGAAGCTCCGGCATGTTTTCACATAAATCATTAGGTAAATCACATAAATCATTAGACGGGATCCCATTTTCCATCCAAACAGCACTCCAGAAGAAGGGGGGAGCTGAGGGCCACTCCTCTTCCATGCGCAACCAACCTCTTTTGCCTCTACCCAACTGATCACACAGCAATCGCTTTTCTGTACAATTAAATTAAAGTAGCAAATGTGATTACGGTATAAAAATATTTTCTGTTCTAAGGCATTTATTGGTTTTGTATCTAAGGTAAATACTGACAATCGGGATCCAGGAAGAGCCATGTTCAGATTTCCTAATTATTCATTTTTCTGGACGCTTAAGTTCCCAAAATTATTTGAGGCGCTGTTTGTGTCATAGTTGGCTAATATACTCAAGAATACAAACTCCAGTGGGTTGGATTTCTGCTGCAGCTGGGAGGTCTTATGGACTAAGTAAGTAAATGCAGTGAGTGAGTGGGAACTTTTAACTGTTTTGATGGGTCAAAGCTTAATTGCTGGCATATTCTTAATGATGGACTCCACTGAAAACTTGATATTAACTGATACTACACAAAAAACAACAATAGCTGACATTTAGCAATTAAACAAAAGAGGAAATATGATTCAGTGACAGGGATAACCATTGAGCCTTAGAGGGGTAAGTTAAAAATCCTTAGCAGAGAGATGGGCTGAGGAAATGGGTGGTGGCAGCCCAGCTCACTGCTGAGAGCCGGAGCTGGTGTTACAGCCATGAGCCAGGGCACCTACTGAGCAACCAGCAGGTCTCCAACACCAGCGCACACACCCGACGGACAACCGCCTGGATGCACACCCTCACCAGCCCGGTGAGGGCGTGCATCCTGCTCTGCTCCCCTCAGCTGCTCTGCCAGCCTGCTCCCCACCCGCTCCCCAGCAAACTCCCTGCTCCCGCTCCTCCTTCCCCTGACGGGACTGGAGAGAAAACTTCCGTCTCCTGGTAATCAGAATCCCTCTGTCCATCCCTAGAGACTCACACGGCCACACACACAATGAATAACACACTCCACTTCCCCTGTGGGTCGCTCTGAGGGGAGTGTTTCACCCATAGAAATATTTAGCAATGGTTTTCAGCTGAAAATTCCCAGAATCAGATTGGATGGGACTGTGGGCTAGGGGCAATATAAGTGATTAATGAGTCCTCTGCAGAACAAAACCTCCTCAGCTCTGACACAAGATAGTTGCTATGGTTTTTTGACACCGCTTAGCAGAAATTTGCTTTGGCTGGGGATACTGGAGGACGGGAGAAACAAAAAAAATTCTATAGAAAAGCCCTGCATTGTACACTGGCAATTATTCTGAGCATAATCCTGTGCCTGTCCAGAATTTCAAGCTCTGTATAAATACTTGCAATTAGATTTAAAATTAAAAAAAAAGAGAGGAGATTTTGTTAAGAACAGACAGCTTGAAACATGTCTTGTTAGCTATCAACAAAGTCTGTTAGAAATGTTGGAAGGTTTCAGCTAGGTTGATGTAAAAACAACATCAAATATCCCCTCCTGTGAGACTAAGTTAAATGTTCTTTGCAGTGACTCAATTAAGGCTAGGTAAAATGCACGCTTCATTGCAATCAGCTGCAACAACAGCACAATCTTCTAGAGGGATATTTTACCAAAGGCTTAAGTTTCAACTGATTTAAAAGTGCTTTGTGGCAGATGGTTGTGTTCATAGGTGTAAAGTATTCTAATATGGGACAAGTTCTTCCTGAAACGTCCAACAAAACAGGAATGACAAGTTGGCCAGGGAAGGCTTTTCAAAGTGTCTAAAAATTGATGTTTCTCATTTTATAAGGCATAAAAAGCCAGAGCAGCATGCAAGAGTTTGAAGGTACCCTACCCATCTGGAAGAAGAGTCTTTCTGCCTGTATTTTCAGTGACGCAACTACAGGCTTTTATCACTACCCCCACTGAAGGAAGATCCTGCTAGACTGAACACTGGAGATTTTGGATTCAGTGCTTATACAAGAGCCTAGAGAAATTGCGACCCTCCTTTAGCAGTCTCAGGCATTTCTAAATTGTCTTGTAAACTCCAAAATTGGCAAGATGCAGAGTGCCCCACCTCCATATAAACACTGTATAAGGCTTGTCCATCTATAGTCAACAAACATCAAACCACAAGACCCGGGAGCACAATTCCTTTGGGTTTGTATGCTTAAGTCTGTCCGTATGTATTTACGTGCCATAAATCAGTGCTACACAGGCAAACAAACATCCAGGGTAGCTTGGAAGGAAGGGGAAGCAGGACAGCTGTGTTACCACATCACTCTGAGCTACAGGGGGAATTATTCCAGCAAAAGCAGTATACTGATACAGCTACTCTACTACCAGTTGTTCAGTTCCAGGTGGGACTGCATTAAGTCACATAGAAATATCTTTTAGGTATTTTTGAAAATTCATTCCTGAATGTCAAGAAGGATTATTCATTATTTACTAATTAATTAATCACTTCATTAATTTCAGTGCTCCAAAGTCAGTTTTTACCAGGGGATCATCTGGCCCACATGATCAAAAATCATAGATTCTATAGGACAAAAAAAGCTGCTGCAGTGTGTCCACTGGCATGTACTGTGTTAGACAGGCAAAGTATCAAACCTCACAGTATGTGGGAGAAGTTCTTGAGAACTGCTTAACAGTTTCCAGTGGAAAATGCTGTGTCAGTATCATAATTTTTTATATAAATGTAACAGTTCCAATGAAAATTTTAATTTAGAAAGTTGTTCAGTTCCAGGGTAGGAAAGCACAGTCAGCACCACAACAGATGCATAGCAAATGCATGAGGGGGGAGGTGGCAGGCTCAGGTGCAAACCCCCACTTTGCATATCTCCCTGCCTAAAATCCCAACAAGGTCTTGGTTTTATTCCAGTGGGAAATATTGAAATCTCAGGATGCTTTTCAGGATGGGAAAAACTCTTTGCCCAGCTCCACATTTGAAACTTCTCCAGCTTAATCATTCCTGATGTCTGAGTTGTTGCTTTAAAATCTAATAAAGAGTTTATAGGGTACAGGAATAGAGTATCCAATTCTCTCACCCAATGCAAGCTGAAAGACACGATAGAGGAATATTTCCATTTGACACGTAGATTCAGATGACAACTTGACAGAAATGCAGATAACAGAAGGATTTTTCCAGACAGTCTTTCAATATAGCTCTGCCACTGAAGGAAACGTAAATTGCACTTGAAAAGCTATAATTTGGCCACATCTGTAAGCACATCAGTGCTCTTTCCACTGCTTCGCTAAGTGCTTGGGGCTGGGTTTTGCCACATTTCCAGTGGGTCTGCTGTCAACATTTTTGGTTTTAAGTGATTCCCTTGCTACAATTTCAGTCATCCTCCTTGTAACCACTCTCCTGATACCTACTTTTGCAGGAATTGATGTATGGTGTTCAGTAGCGCACTGGCAATGTTATTCAGTACAGTGCCTTTGCCATTCCCACAACCATCAGAAACTAATTAAGCATACATATGATGGTTAACATTTTTGGTTATTTTTCCTCTGTATGATTTCTTTGAATTTCTACAGTTGTGATATTTCATGCACAGTATGAAAACAACATTCATTTTACACTATGCTTCCCTGCAGACCAGCAAATAACAAAACTGGTAGAATTCCTAAGTAGGATGTTCCTCCAGCAGAACAAGAAAGCCTGGGCTGACAGATGACAAGTGAATTCTTTAAAGCAATATTTTCTTGTTGAAAGTTGTAGTGGTAAGGAGATAAAAGCTAATCTTCAGGTTTTGGAAAATAAGGAAGGAAAGCAACTAATCTGGTTTAGACAGCTACAGTCCCTTTCTTCATTGGCATTGTCATAGTTCCTCTTGACTGGGCATGACAGGGACTTCCAAGAGGTTTTATTCTTAGATCGATGTGACAACTTACCTTCTTGAGGTTGCCGTTTCCACAGAGAGAACTTACATGACGGTGCTAAACTAGATACTTATCCTTGAAGATACTATGTGCTCACCATCCACACAGGAAATGGACCACAAGGGAGTACGTGTGTACTTGGTTACTTATTTCTGCCTTTAGACAACTTCAGTTCATCACTTCAATTTTACTAACAGTGAGTTCACTCACTGCCCATCTCCTCCAGTCATTTCAATTTCTGCAGGCTGACAAATAAAAAACAACAGAAATTACGAGAGCACATCCAGACACTACTGAGTGCCCCAATTTAAAGCAACTAACATTGGCCTCTGGGTGGACCTTCATTTTAGTTTGGATCAGGAGCACACCTGTGAACAGAGTTTACTGATCATCCCCACTTACTGTGCTTTTATTCATGTTGCAGAATGCCCTTGGAGAGTGCTCTTTCAGATGCAATGCAGTTGGCAACTGCACTTCAAGGGTACATCTAACCTCCTCCAACTGCTAATGAAATGTTCAGCAGTCACATCAGCTCCTCAGCACCACCCCCTCTGTTAAAGAAGGCACTCCTATTAGGCTGCAGTACCTGTTAATGTAGACATAAGCTCAGACAATTAACTCCAGGAGAGAATTAAAGCACATAAACTAATTGGAAGGACACACCAGCCTGCTTAGAGATAGATCTTTGGTTTCTGTCGCATCCCTTTTCTGCTGGCTAGTTGAGCTGGACTCGGAGGATTCCTTGCATATGCTCCAGTGTTTCCCAGGATATGGGCTGAGACCTGCAGCTAACTCAGGGTTCGGGATCCATCAAGTGAGGTGGCCTCTAGGAGCCAGCAGCCATTTAATACCCAGAGAAAGGTGCTACATGTCAGTACTGCTACAAAGTGGCAGCACTTCCTTCAAAAACTACTTACCTTCTAGGTCTAGAAGTTAAATCCTAGAATATTTGAGAAATTACTCTCTTTGTTCATATGCCTCAAGTTTAATTGTAGATAAATGAAAAGCATTTTACTCCACTAAGTAGTGTAATTTGACTTTCTGGCAAATGTGGCCTTACAAATATTCCCCCTAATCCTTCATTCAAGATGGGGCCATGAAACACTGTAAGAAAAGTGAAACAGGAATCTGGTCTACGGGAGTCAGAAACTTTACCAGGTCATGGCTCTTTGGCATTTTCTATGATTCCTTAAAAAAACTTCTGCTGGAAAAGAATAATTTTAGATAACTTTTAGAACATTCCTAGATCCATGAAGGAATAAAGGAGGAACCCGAAACAAAAATATCATGGTTTCCCTCTATTTCGCCTTACACCCAGGTGCTCTCTAAGCTGTTCATGTGATTTATCTTGTGTTTTTAACAGTGCAACATTCCTAGAAGCTCTCTGCTTGGTCTATGTCTGAGTTACAAGATGATGCAGTCAAACATACTCCTGGATCTTTCTTGGCCAGTGGTGCTTGCACTTGCATGAGTATAGTTCCATGTAGGAGAAGCAGAGAATGCAAGCCTGCATAACAGGGCGTATCTTAGAGGATATACCCTGGCTAAATGTAACCCTGGTAGATACATCCCTCTGGCTGAAACAAAAACAACCTCTTTGGCTAATGCCATCCAACTCTTGGCTTTAATTGAAACCCAGATTAAAAAAACCAGTATGTCTGGATCACAGCTTGCTATTTAGACATTTGTAGGCATTTATTTGTTCTTGCTCACTAAATAACATCTACTGACAAACATAGAAAAAAAAGAAAAAAGAAATCCAGGAAGCAAGATGCCCAACAACCCCTCAGCAGCATACCACTCTTCCTAGAGTTCTGTAGCTACTAATCTGCCACGTGGTTCAGCTCTCCCTAAAGTTCAGCAGTAAAGAAGTCCTTAATGGAAGAATACATTTTTGTATTGGAATGGAATATAATTTTTAGAGCGTTTCCAAGAATGTCTTGTAGGCATTAAGGTTAAACAGAAGTCGTAGAACTCACAGAAACAAACCAGTATGAGAAAAGACACAGTTGTTCAAAGCACAAGACTGAATTGAACAAAAACCATCTGGCAAATTGGAGAAAGCTCAGCTATCCCATCAGCTGCAATTGCTCTTATGCTATCAACCCACCACTTCGCCTGCTTGCCCTCAGAGAACAGATACTGGTA
Organism: Antrostomus carolinensis; assembly: GCF_000700745.2. Classification (NCBI taxonomy): domain Eukaryota; kingdom Metazoa; phylum Chordata; class Aves; order Caprimulgiformes; family Caprimulgidae; genus Antrostomus; species Antrostomus carolinensis. The sequence goes on along the minus strand of NW_010307059.1, from coordinate 14,517 downwards.
ACCCAGGCATTATTTAATGAACAAACCCATGAGAAATGCAACCAAGAAACACATTCAACACAGAGGGAATAAGCAGCTTTCAGCACCAAAACTTTCTAGTACTTCCTCACAGTCACAGTCTTAACAGAACCCACATTAATTCAGGTTATTTACATAGTCAGATACATCTGAGATCAACCAGAGCAGACAGCTCTAAAGAGTTTACATGCCCACCATATCATCTTCACGCACAGAATTTAAAGTACAGGACTGCCTACTGTGCATTATTAATGGCATTTCTGAACATTAGTGCCACTGGAGGATTTGTTTCTGAATGCAAATTTAACAAACCAACCATTTCCTCTGTGGATGATTGATGCATAATCGGAGGTATCTTCATCTACAGTTGTGAATACTACAGACCTAAAAAATTTCTCTGGAAATGTTCTAAAAAAAAACTTCAAGCTTGGGTGGAAAGAAAACCGGAAACTTCCTCAGCAGCTACAGTAGAGGCTTTAATCTCATGAAAATAAACAGTTAGTTAGCAACTGGATTTTTCCCATAACCACTTCTACAGCTCCAGTTACTCTGGAATAATATAATCTAGAGTAGAGTCTGTATGGTATTATATCAACCAGAGGTTCCAAAAATACAGCTCTTGATGTGACAGAAAAATGGGAAAGGTCCTTCTTGGTTAAACACACTAGATAAATGGAATTTTTAATTTATTTTGCCATCTTGTGCATATATTTATTCACAAGAAGAGGAAGAAGTGGTCTGTGCAATTGTAAATTTATCTATGTCATAATCTTCACATTGAGTACTAGACTGCTCTTTGAAAAATGAAACCTGAGAAACACCATGACAAGTGCATGTTTACCTGTACTGGACAGAGAAGGTATAAGCTGTCTAATTAGTGATGCTGATCAATTTAAACCTGATTTATGGTCTGCTGCAAAATCTCATACCAGGAGACTGCCTCAGGGCAGCACCAATATACATAGCCCTATCATAAGAAAAAAGCACTTTGTGCTGGGCAAACACACACATCCTGGAAAAATGCATTAAGTATTTACAGGATGGAGGTTTGTGTTCTGTTAAGCCACTTTCATGCTGTCGATAGAACATGCCCCTAAACAGAGGTGGGCTTAAGGGGTTAAGAAGGAAAAGAAAACTTGGCACAGGGAGATACCTAATACTGGCATTGCATCAACAACATAACTGCACTCCAGTCTCAGCAAATGAGGGTTCTGCAGATTTCAGTTTGCCAATTGACAGCAGATGGTTGAAACCTGCCCCCATACAAATCCCATGCCCCAAATGGCATTGCCTACATTTACACACCCTGAGATAACAGACTTGGCTTTCCAAAGAACTGAGTGAGTAACTTCTCTTCCCACATACAGGGATGCCTGTTACAGAGGGTACAGGCCACTTGAAACAATAGCAAAGTATCTAGCCACTCTTACATAGCCAGTAAACTTTTATTTAGATGTGGAAGAAAAACGTGTACAAGAAGAAAGATCTATAGGGAGATTTATTGCTCCCCTGGAATTCAGAGAAGTCCCACAGGCTCCCGGTCAGCATGTCAGTGCTTGAGCGAAAGGATGAACAGGTTCTTTAAATCACAGGCTAAAGCCAGTATCAGCATAAACTGCACAGAGACTTCATCTCCACACTGCTTCCCGATTGATACAATCTGTGTATGAGGAGTAATCCAAATATTGGATTGCACATATTTGGCAGGTCTTGCACCCCTCTTCACAGACAATGGTTTTGTCATAACTCACAATGAAGTGACTGTAATACTGCTCAAACAGTGTGCTGTGTGGCACAGACAACTGCTTGGCCATTTTATATAGGCTTTCTGGCTTCAAGTCTTCAATGCCGTAAGCTTTAGTCAGGATGTATTCTAATTTCCAGTTTGATTCATTTTTCTTGTTGGCATCTCTGAGGTCCAAGTAAAACTGCCAAAGATCCTACAGTTTAAAAAAAAAAAAAAAGAAAGAAAAAATAGGCATGGCTGTATTGCTTTCTTCCCTGCTTCATTAAGTCTCTAGAGTGATATATTGATTAGGAAGCTGTCACTCCTCATTATTCACAACTGAATAGAAGGTCACGTCCCACCCCAAGAGCTGGGCTTACACCCAAAGCTGGTACTTGCAGTGCGATAATGGTGGGGGGATGGGGAGGAGAAGAAAAAGGAGCCACAAAAGGCAGCAGCAGCACTGTTAGAGGTCTTTCCTGTCCAAACTGTGAACTAAACTGCTATGTTCATGTCTGGCTTAGGAGCGGTGCAAAAGGGTAAGAACCAGAAGCTTCTTTTCAGCAGGCACTGCTTGAGGGGCAGAATGGACAAAAAGAGAATGGCCCAGGAAGAATTTAAGGGAAGGGAGAGATGGAGATGCAGGAGTGGTATCTGCACAAGAAAGGAGTAGCCTGTATTACCACAGTCTCCAGAGAGAAACCCTAGTCCCAGTCAAGCTGCAGGATGCATTGTCACTGAACTCAGCAAGGTCAAGATTTCACCCTGATTTACAGAGAGACTATCCAAGTCATTCAGAGACAAAATAATTATACAGGATTCAGTTTATCTCCAAAAATCACATGAGAGTACAGAATAGAAGTATTCTACTTTTTTCCTTCTAAATTTATCTATAATTTCCTATTAAAAGGATAAACTCTATATAGGAAGGTGCACAATTACAAAAGACATCATGTGTTTAAAAGTGCTTTTCTTCTCCTGCTCTTCTACATCCTTTAAAAACATTTCATGGACTGCATCCCAAAGATCAGGCTGTCACCAGGGAACAACACTGGTATGTAAACAAGCCCAGGATGTAAGTGCACCTTTTTCACTGTTGCAGAGCTCCCTGCAAATAGTTTTAGGATTCTGCCCAGAAAAATTCTGACTGTCTTTGATTCTGCATCTTAAGAATATTCTGTAGTGAACAGGAAGTACTGGGTAGTCCTGCAGGCACAGAAATACTGAGCAAGTTCTCTTTCAGATTTCCTTTCCTTTGCCCATGAAGAAAAATAAGAGTAAGCACTAAAGTTCCACCAGTAGCCATAATACTACGAAGGCTGAGATTTTGCTGTAATTTTGAATGACACTATATTTAAAGTCTTAAACAATGCTTTAAAATCTCTACTTACCAGCAAGCTATAATCAAGAAGATCATACTGATACAATCTGACACCAGGGTTATTGGACTCGATTTGCCATACATTCTTCACTGGGGTTACAGCAGGTGCCACAAACAAGGAATTTACTGGCTTTTCTGCAGGAAGAGGAAAGGTGAGAAAACAGTCTTCTTTCAGTAACTTCTTTCTCAAATGTTTTTGTAGAGAATCAACACAGCAAGCACCAGAGTGACTGGCTTAGGTACACTAGCTGTTTTTTCCCCCGGATTAGCTGTATCATGGTGAGCTGCTTCTACACTTCCACTAGATAGACCAAAATCTGTAGAATACCACAGTACACTTCCCACTGTATGCCAGTTAAGTTTGTCTATACTAGAGGCTTCCCAACAATTTAACTACCTGTGCAAAATGGTCCTGCCTGTATGCAAGGTCTGTGTATTTGGGCATTTCTACTGAAGAAATACTCAAAACTTTTAGTTGCTGTCTCCATGCTGTATTTTACATGTTGCCTTATGTATTTATGATGTTATTAGAAATACCAGGGCATCATCACCTGACCCTGACTTCACCCATCTACACTAGCCCAGCACCTAGTATGCGAACGCCAGTCCTTACAGCAACTGAAACATGAGGATGTGCACAGGTTTTAATCAGACAAAATATGAAGATAAGTATATTGAAAAGTTATCTGTGGAACAAAAAAAAAAACCCCTAACTATTCCTTTCTCTGACAATATCAGAGCAGTGATATCACAAGGTCAGTACCCACATATAAGCAGAAGCTTTGTAAGCTTGGAAATCAGTAGATTCTTCTGGAGAAGATAAAACTGAGCTCTGTATCTCAGTACACCTACGTTGGCTACAATATTAAATTTATCTTGAATTCTCCGGAACTTTGTCAAAAGGAAAATGGTACAAAGAGAAGACAGCCTAAAAATGTACAGATAAACACAAACTGTATTTAGCTACATGCAACTTCACTGTTTAAATTTTGACAAAAGATGAATAATTATTAAAATAATTTGGAAGCAGTTACTTGCACACGCAAACTGCAATGACAAGACACCACGATCAGTCTGCCCTCAGTGAAATTTGCAGTAGAGGTGATGATTTCATGCACAAATGGGACAAGGTACAAAAATATGTAGGTATAAGACTTCCTTGAATACCACTTTAAAAAATATAAAAAGACAAGTTCTCTCACTGGGGCTGGATTCCTTTTTACTGGAGATTAATTCCATGATAATACCATGTAAAAAGGTAAATTATTTAGAATACTGTTACCCCACTCAGCATTTTGGGCATTGCTTTTATGAGTTCATATAAAGCATAGATAAAGAGACAATTAATATTTTAGTATTTTACATAACCCAAAGCAATGGACCTCAAATTACTCTATGGTACAGACACAAATATTTAACTGGTTACTTGTTAGAGATCCTCTGTTAGAGATGTTAAGAGTGCTCCACTCAGCCATGCCCATGCTTAAAACTAAGGGATTTCAAAGCAATAAACAAAATTTTCAAACCTGGGTGCTTTTCTTGAAGGGAAATTAGCTGATCTAAGAGATGCAACAGGCAGAGACTTTCTTTCCCCTGCCTCCTGCTTACCCTTATCTTAATTAACTTTGAAGCAGCAGGGAACTCAGCAGAGAGGCACAGTAATGATGCAGGAAACACAAGAACATAGAGCATGTCTAGTTGGCCTGAGAACATTCCCTTTGACACATTACACAATAGCAACTGGCTAGTATAATTTGCCCGTGTCACTGAGAGAGTGGAGAGGAAAGACTAGAAATTCTTGTCTAGGCATAAGCATTCATTAAAAAAAAAATAGGAAGCTTGGGGAGTCTCTTCTGACTTCAACAAAAAAAGACAGTCTGCCTTGCACGGTTCTCTTTGGAAAAAAACTGGGAGCGTGTGAGGCTTGAACTCTTGTAGGTAAAGAGCAGTATTTCCCAATTTCCTTTTTCAATTATTTATAACAGAGGCTGACTAGTAAGAACATGCAAGAAAGTATTAATTTAGTTTTAATCAAAAAGAAAAAGATGAAGGATTCAACAAGTACCATTACCTTCTTCATCCAGGAGGACCATAATACTATCTCTATGTGTATGTCCAAAAAACTGCCCCGCAATAACACTACTGTATCTGCGGAAAATCTTTACCAGTCTCTCATTGTAACACTCCCTGATAGCTGTAGTATTCCTCGCGTATGGCAGGTATCCTACTGGTACATGTCCTATTATATACACCTAAGGAATTATATACAGAAAGCACAGTTAGCACCTTCGTTTGCAACTTACACTTTTAGCTGGAACTTAGAAATGGTTACCTCAATTTCATAATAATGCTGTTTTAGAAATGGCATTCTGAAAGCTATAAATCACAACAGTTTTGTTATACAAAATACAAAGAGTAAGAATGTTTCCATGTTTAATAATGAGAAAAAATAATATATTTTTTCTTAATGAATTCAGTATATTCTTGGGAAAAAAGTTCTGATAAACCTACATGTCATTTTAGGCCAAAAATTGGATTAATCATCTCAAAGTAAAAAAAATAAGTTACTAGGGTCAGTCTTATGATTTGGCATCTCAAGGGGATAGTAAGAAAAACTTATGTTAGAATATTACAGAGCCTGCATGGTCAGAGAGTCTCCAGAAATATGGAAGAACTGGGTAAAACCCCTCTGTCTGAGGTTGAAACTTCGTTCCAACTGCACACACCAACTAATATGCTGCAGGGTTTTATGAGGAAGGGAAATCTCCCCTTCCTTCTTACTGTAATAAATTGTAATAAAACATTTTTTAAAATACAACAATGTAGGCAAATGTAAACATGTTCAAAATTAAACACTTTTTCTGGTCAGATGACGATCCAATCCAAGAACCAATCAATCTAACAGAAGCCAACAATTTATAACCTCACTTCAAAGCCTAGGTATTATAAGACAATTTATTACAACACTCAAATCATAGCAACTGCTGCAGCTTAGCTAAGTTTTGTGGTGTGTGCTGGTAAGTAACTCCTTTCTAAATTCTATTTTTGAGACTTGTAATTACATAAAAATGTAAATGAAATATGCTAGCTTTTGTCTCAGGCCAAGGGTGCACATTGTAAAATTAAAGGCTATGAGTAAAAGGAGACAGAAACAAAAGTGGAAGTATTAACTCTTCTCACTCTGGCTTCTACAGTATTTTACACGGTAGGAAAGAAAAGGTATTTTACAGTATAACTTGAGAAACTGCATTCAACTATTTTGTTAATTGTTGTAGTATAATGTGCATATTCAAGGAAGAACTACTAAAAAAATGAAATTCTGATTTTGCAGTATCTTTGGCAGCATTAATATTCTTCTTGAATCATGCCTATATTTTCATTGTCTCTACTTATTACTTCTAATTTTTCTTTTCAAAGTTTAAAAAGATATCGCTGATGGGTTCTGTTCACAGCTCCTACCTTTTCCTTCTTTTGTGAAGAGGTTTCTAGTACTCTTTCCAACCACACAAACTGGTTGGCTGGGTCAGTGATATTCACAGTTACACTGTTGGGGCTGTAATATAAATTTGTGTTCAGACTGATTATCCTGAGTGGTTGAGAGCTATCACTGGATTCAAACAGCTGCGTGTAGAAGCCACCTGTGAAAGTAAAACCAACATAATCTGAAAAATTAAAGGCATCAAAGCATAACTTTAGAAGGAAAGTACAGCACTGACAAAATACACAGCCTTACTCTTTCTAGTAAAATAGAATATGGCATGTTTATTCAAGCCATGCAACACCTTATCACAACAGAACATCTTAAGAATCTGTTTTTAGCAACATTTTAGTAGGATAAGTTGACACTGAATTTTTTATGAATTCTTGCTTGCGATCGCCTTTGTGTTTATTTGACAGTTTTCAGATGCAATTATCTAACTGAGAGGCAGGAAGTGCCCTGTAACATTTCTTACACAGAGAGATGCCTAATTGTTTAAAAGTCCTCGTTTCTTGAAATACCACAAACATAGAGGTTCCTCCAGGAAGAACTGTTTGAGTTTAGCAGCCTTGTACTTTGAAAGTCATAGAATCATAGAACGTTTTGGGTAGGAAGGGACCTTAAAGATCATCTAGTTCCAACCCCCCTGCCAGCAGCAGG
>NW_010307059.1:0-7176 GCF_000700745.2 Antrostomus carolinensis | reverse complement strand
TTCTCTGGGTAACCTGTGCCAGTGTCTGACCACCCGCACAGTGAAGAATTTCTTCCTAATATCTCATCTAAACCTCCCCTCTTCCAGTTTAAAGCCATTACCCCGTGTTCTATCACTACCTGCCCTTGTAAAAAGTCCCTCCCCACCCTTCCTGTAGCCCCTTCAGGCACTGGAAGGCCACTATAAGATCTCCCCGGAGCCTTCTCTTTTCCAGGCTGAACAGCCCCAACTCTCTCAGCCTGTCCTCATAGGAGAGGTGCTCCAGCCCTCGGATCATCCTCGTGGCCTCCTCTGGACTTGTTCTAGCTGCTCCAGGTCTCTCTTGTGTTGGGGGCTCCAGAGCTGGATGCAGTATTCCAGGTGGGGCCTTACGAGAGTGGAGTACTAAAGACCACATTTTTCAATCTAAGCTCCTAAAACAATCCATGGCATAAAGAGCTTCTTCAATGGGTGCAATTTCATATTTCATGGACGTCAGTGGAGCCACGGCAACAGAGCTATAACAATATACCTTAACTTAAGGCGTGCCCCTTTGAGTTTTATTTTTCCTGTTAGTTTCTACTTCCACTCTTACCCACAGTTCCTTCTTATTCAGGACACAAAAACAAATTAAACTTCCAAATCCCTAACAATTGAGTGGATTGGAAATTGGGTGGAACTTTTCAGACTTTGCCAAAAAGAAAAATCGTAATTGGGATATCAATATTTTCCAAGTTTAGTAAGTTGGACACAAATATGATGCAACTAACAGTATAATCACCAAGACTATGTGCTATCGTAACTTGAACAAATACGCGCCTATGCAATATGCTCTGAAATACAGATCGTATCAAAACAGAAACACCATTTCATCCATTTTTTTACAACTAAATTTAAGGCTTCCTGTACACCATACGCCTTTATCTAAAAAGTATTATGAGGTTGATATTTCACATGCATTGGTACAAAGCCAATAATACTGTACATGTTACAAAAAGCAATAATTATTGCATCAGAAGAGAATAAGTGTACCCTGAAGATAAGCATTGCTATTCAAAAAGACAAGTAACTTCTTCCAGAAGAAGCATTACAGATAATCCATCGTGCTGATTCATCCTACCAGCCTTAGCAAAACAAACAGGATAAATCTATAGAAACATTCATTCTCTAAGCCCTAGCTTTACATCCATTACTGGGATATTTTACCTTTTCTGAAAGTACTGATTGCTTCATCAGTTAGCCAAGGTTTCCAGAAATCTGCTACAGCATTATAAACTTCACTGGTAGTTACAGGAAGCTGATCCTGTAAGAGAACAGAACCTGCTTAAGTCGGAGAATACAGACACATAGAACAAAAAATTATCCCACTAAATTATCCCACCCGACCTCTCACATAACACATAAGTGTATCCAGTCATTACCAGGAGGAACTCCAGAAAGGAAAAAAACCTCTGAACATCCAGTAGTGCTGATTGGGAACAAACGCCTGAACTTAGTCAGAACTGGCTGCGCGGCCCTGTTGATGCACTGACAAACTAATGCCAGAAATAGTTCAAACCTTGGGAGCACAGTACAGCACACACACATTCTGCAAAATTAATAAATATAAAAACTGAAGATTCAAAGTCTAAAAATAAAGTGTATTGGAGGGAAAGTTTAAACTTAAGCTTCTTTTATAGAAGGCAACTTTTTCAAGCAACCTGAGGTTCATAGCAGCTCCCCAAAACTCCACTGTGGCCCTCAGAAACATTCTGTTGAAATTCACAAATATTCCTGTGATACCCTGTAGTTCCAGTAGCAAAGCATTTAAATCGTAGAAGGAAAGTTCTGCCAATGTTTTCTCCCACCAGCTCTAATGAGGACTGTAGCACTCTCCAGTCTGGCCAAGCAACGCCCATGTGCTACCACTTGGTAAGAGCCAGACTCTCCTCTAACCCTGAGAGCAAGATCCCAGCCTGTCTTTGCCTTCCCTGAAATTTCTGCTGGGATTCTTAGCGCTAGAAAAACAAAACAGGTTGAAAAATAGGAGCAGTATCCCAGTGCATGTTTTCTTAAACATGAAATTTAACCTTTCTGAGATCTTTGAAACTAAACCTACATTATTAGGGGCTTAGGCACTAAGTCTCTGTCTAGGAGTAGTGCAATCAGAAGTCTGTTCAGACATTTGTTGCTTGCAGTGCAAAGATACTAGTTATTAAGAAAGCTTTGAACCACACCAGTTCAGCCAGAGCTAACAGTCACTAACAGACACAGTAAAACCTGATCTGAGATAAGAGGCCACGTTATGGAATGAAGGTGGTTTGGACCCAGGCAAGTCAGTGCTCTGTGAACCTGTGGATTAGACGGCATTTCAGGAATTTGTTTTAAGCAGGGGCAGGGCTGTGAAACAAACAAGACTATGCAGAAAGACCGAGGTCACAACATACGATCTGCAAGCCACCCCAATGCTTGATTAACCCGAGCAGTATTTTTAATAGGCTCTGCAAGAAAAATCACCCAAGACCGTTAAATTGTTACGACGGACAGGTCAGAACACAACAGAGAGCAATAAAATCCTCTGGTGTGTGGTGAGCACACCGCTTCCACGCTTGCTCTGGAACAGCCTACAGCGTGTGGCTTGCTCCACATCGCTTCCCAGTCTACGGGACACTTGCCAAGCACGTCCATATGAAAAACTGAAATGTCATCAACAGCAAAAAAAAAAAATCCAACAACCTGAAATGACCCCATAGTGGGGAATTTCTGATCTAATGGTCTTTTTTCAAACAGGAACAGAAAAGTATGCCAGTTCTGTGCATTGGTGAAGCCTGTCATTTCACAGCAAAGCAGCACAGAAACACTCCCATGTGGTTTTGTGCAGAGGGAACTACAACAGTTATTCCAATCAGCAGCCTGCTTCAAAATACTATTTACTGCCCGCCTGCCCCCCCCAACCATCTTTTTTCTATCTTCAGATTAAATTTCACAAACAAAACTCGTATTTTTTTGAAAAGTCACTACATTTCTTGTCTATAAGGTTATAGTATACAGGTTTTTTTCTTCTATATCAGAGGCGGCTGCTGAATGACAACTATTCTCTGTTTAGACTTTTTAAAAAAACAAAACGAAATGAAAACAAAACACTGAGTGAGACTTCAGTTAAGATGTTATTTATCAGAATACTTTACCAGTGGTTTCTGGTGAACCAACCTGGCCCCCTGTCAGTGCATATGACAAGCTGAAGCCAGACTACCAGAGCAAGAACACTAGAGACTGAAGTCCCAGCTTGGTTTGTGCACTCAGTATTCCAAGACAAGTTTAGCTCTTATTTTGTCTCTCACATTTCCCTTTCTCCTCTCTGAGCACCTGTTACTCCCTGATTTAGGAATCACTAACTCCAGCAATGATACAGGGAATGATACAACCACCTACCTCACCAAGATGTACCCTGATAGGACTAATGAATAACACAGAAAGCTGGAATACAAGTCTTTGGGGGTGTGAAGGGTTGTTACTGAACTCCATTAGGCATTTCAAACAAAATATTTAGTTGACCTGCTCCACATCCCCTCAGATCCACTGACAGAATTCTCAGGCTTCTCAGTCCTGTGTGCTGCCAGATCAACCCGCAATGTGCTTTAATGGGCACATGAAGCAACTGTTCTTGGGCTACGCCAAGAACAATATTCGCAGAACACTGAAAGTAAAAAAGCACTGTCCTCAGCTGCAATGGTGCATGTATCCAGTAAATCATCAATGAAAATACTTCTAAGTGTCCAATAAGAAAAGGAAAAAAACATATTTTTAACACTATCAGCAAAACTATGGGAAGGTCACAAAAATCCCAAGGAAAAAAAAAAAGTGTGTATTGACTATGATGAGATCTGGTGGTTCTAAACCATGAGAAACGATTAGAAGTGAATTTGCATGACCTCAGGCAATGTACAGATTTTACCTTGCATCAACATTTACTTGGGTAACAACACAGAGAGAGAGAGATGTACTTTCTGTTCTTGATTGGAACTATTTATAATTTTAAATGCTAATTGGAGAATTGTAGGATACTCTTTCCAGAATAATAGTTACACAAATTTAACTCTTATTTTTCACCCCTGCTTTCTGAGGGGTTAGGAACACACTCAATATGATACATAAACAAATTTCTAACTTGTTTTACCTGTGGCCAGTAGTCATGATTGCCCAAGGCCGGGAAAACCTGAAGATCTGGAAAGAAGTTACGAATTGTAGAACTCATATTGCCAATGATGCTAATGACCAACTTTGTGGAGAGTTCTTTTACAGGAACATGAGGAGGGCTATCTCTGAAAAAGGAAAAGGCTTTATTAACAAAGGTTTATTAGCAACACAAGGAAAGGCAAAAAATTCTGCAAACAAATCTACATTCTAGCACGCAATTCTACTACAGACTCTTTAATAAAAACAATAGAATTGCCTGAAAGGCTCTCTGAAAAGGGGTTTTTTTATATTAAAAAAAATCAAACCAACAAACAAGTAGACTAATGTTTATCCTACAATTCCCATTTAGCATAACTAAAATTTCTTAGAAATTAAACTCAACTCCATCATTTTGAGCTACTGTGCAGTTTGGGTTATATATCTTCTGTCATCCACACAACCTTTTAAGTTTCTTTTTCCCCTCTGAACAACATCCTGTTGAAAATGACGTACAATAAGGTAAGTTAAATAAATTAATCACTTGCCTTTACATATTTGTATTTTGTAACACCTTTCCCCTAGCAAAATTAAGTGACATACCATAGCCTTTCCAGCAAAAAGGAACTAGTTCTCACAAACGCTCAAAGATACTAATATCTTTGACAAATTATCCATTGATATATGCCATAAAAAAGTATGTGATGGTAAAATGGAGAATTTTGCTATGGTAGAAGGGTAAAATAATACTAGCTTTTATGAATACCTAGAAAGTAACAGGGCATGGTACTATCGAGGTACTCATATGCCTCCCTTTCACACCTCCTTCTCCAGTCCCACTGCTAAGGGCACACAAAGCCTCAGAGATAACACCTGTGTGAGAGAGAAAGTATTATTATGGCCATTTTCTAATAAGAAAGATTGGCACAGAAAAGGTAAATGTTTTACTCAACAGGGGACTGTACACATCCAAAATACTGCGACACCACACTTTCTTTAGAAGCACATGCAGCTATGAGTGGTGGTAATGAAGAGAGAGAGAGCATCTACGACACTGTTACCCTCCCCTTGCTAGCTGCTGATCTAGAATTCATACAGGCACCGAGCCTGAATGGTAACTTTATGCATTCTAAAAAAAACCCAAAACATGAGCTATAGCATTGCTTGATTCTAGCTACCTCTTATAGATTCAAATAAAATACAGTTAAAGGGTATCTCCTAAAAAGAGATGCACTTTAATGACCTTAAGACCTACACAATCCAATACCTCCCAGAATAATTCATTCCAGTCAGTTATTCCTCTGACCTTTCTTTATGCTTTTTCCACATGCCACCCTCCCAGCACCATTTCTATTAACTTACACTAATAGAGTGATGTGGTAAATGTCCCAGTGAACAGTCCAACCATATCCAGAAATTATTATAGAGATCAAAATCTGTTCCTGAGGCCTTATATTCTCACTCAGTCTTCCACTTATTAGCTATTCAGACAACTAAAAGGACTATTTAAAAGCAGCATTTGTGAGATACTAAGCTCAGATCTGTTGGTGCAAACATAAACTTGTGAATTACTGAACTGCAGTTATCCACCTGTTAAAAGCTTTAACTGCAGAGTGACTTGAACACTTACCCTGTCCAAATCATGAATGAAACCTGCTGTTTTGAATCCTTCATGAAAGCAAATGCTGACAAAATAAGTTGATAGGGAGAATCACACAAAAAGTCTCCAAAAGGGCCTGGGTTGGAGGCATTGGCTCCTTTGGAAGAAGAACAAACTCTGGTGCGATCAGGGGTAATGTGGTAAGTCGGATCTAAATGTAGGTCAGATACATGCCAGAACTGCCCTGTTTTCAGAAAACAAAGATTAAAGAAAATTTATTATTTGCATTTGAACTGGATATACACGGGTAATGCCAAGTTTGCTCCAGTTTGTCTACTGCTATTCCTCTTTCAAGTTTTGAAAATGAGAATAAATTTAATAAATTGTTGATTAGATCATCCGATTAAGTGTGGGCGAGTTCTGCATTCCTGACAAGATCCTTCACATAGTCTGCTTAGAAAAACTGAAAACAGAAGCAGAGGCATAGGTTTAAGCTGTTCAGCAGAAAAAAAATGGGAGGTGCCAGAGACTGGAAAATCAGCTCCTTTTCATTTATAGCAATCTGGAAAGTGGAGAGTAGAGGAGGTCATAGAAGGACTTCTCCATTCCACCTGAAAAGAGAGGGAGTTGCATTTTAATTATTTTTCCAGACCTTCCGTGCCTGGAAGCTCCTATAAAAGATCACAGTCTAGAAAGACAGGCAAGAAACAGCATGTGCAGAAAAATTTCAAAGCTCTCTTTCTCCTCAGCAGCCACAGCAGCAGAGACTGGGCTTCTCACCAGAGAGAGGTGTGTCAACTTTAGCTACTCACTACTTTCCAGGCTGACACATTCTCAGGCCCTGCTACTTAGCACTGTACAGAAAAGGAGCTGAGAAATACAGGAATAAGGCGAACAAGATGAATTAAGCTTGTACTAAACCGCCAGCCTTCAAGTTTCATGTAAAATAAGAGGAATTTCTTTCTGTCAGTGTCAAAGCACTTAGGAAAGGCACATGTGTATCTGGGGTAGTGACTGTGAAACCAGGACGGATATAAATTGATTTTTCCCAAGGTCACACGCTGACTCTGTGGCAGAGCAGGCACCAGGTGACTAGACCCCGTGGAGTTTTATTTCAGGAAGCAAAGACCAGAAGTGATCTTCAAAAGCTGCAACGCTGTGACTCCTACCAACGGGAGACAGAGAAACGCCTGGACACTGCTGCGCGGTTGGTCTGAGACACCTACGGAGTCACAGGGAATGAAACTCTTGTGGAACCATTTCGGAGCACTCACCTGCCGCGTACACTGCCGCGTACACGGCCGCACGGCGGATCACGGCAGGCAGAGGATGTGTCTGCCTGCTGACAGCACCCAAACCAAGTGCAATGCTCGCAGTGCGGGGCAGCGCGCCAAAGGCAGGGCAGGGCCCACCGCGGCGGGCACCCTGCGGAGCGCCGGCCTACC
>NW_010307058.1:58873-62131 GCF_000700745.2 Antrostomus carolinensis | reverse complement strand
TGGTAAACGATCTTTGAGATAAGTTTATCGCAGTTCCTCACAGTGTCTCTTAAAGGTGCAAAACCTTTTTTTTGGGAGGGAAAAGGCACTTCATACCTCTTATATGATATTTGTATTTGGTACTTTTTTGTGTGTGAAAAATTCTTTAGAGCTCAAAGTGCCTAAGTAGAAAATCAAGACTTTCTTTTTGTCCCACGTCTCTTCAGTGACAACATCCTCCCCCTTCTACTGAAGCTGTATGGAATTAAGTTTGTTTGTTTGAAACAGCCCAAGGGAGAACAGCTAGGACTCCAACAAAACTTAAATATCAAATTCCTGAAAGCTCCAAAGAAAAAAAGAAGTAGAGATGATTAAGGAGACAAATTGTTTGGCAAAGTAAGGTCATGATGAGAGGGGAGGGGTTGTAGCACTTTAACTTCTGACTTTTAGATGAATGGAGTAGGTAGACACAGGTAACAGCTTAAAAACCAACCAAAGAAAAAGCAAAAACTAAAAAATCTCCCAAAAATCAATAACCCAGGTGACTTAAGAGGTCTCACTTTCTTTTTTTAAAACCTAGTCCTGTCATGCACTGTCTCGGCATAAATCAGGAGCTGGCATCTCCCTAGCACACTCTTCAGCAGTTTGTGGAGCTGTCCTGGGTTGTCCCCAGAGTGGGATCTCCAGAACATGGACCTATAGTGGATGTGAGGTCAGACTGTTGTCTGGTCACTGCTGGGCTTGAGCCTGTGGTATAACCTGTCCTCCTCTCCCACCCTGTTGACTCCCTTTTCTTGACCTGTGCCCTCTTTGACCCTCATCTCTTGACTCTGCCCTCAATGTGGAAGTCTAACTGTAGGCTTGACTACTGAGTAGTGGTGATTGCACTAAATTCCTAAGGCTATGTTTAGGCTTTCAAGTCAATCATTAGGCATTTTTGAAAACTGTATTGTACACCTCTTTCAAAATAGTGCCTTTTAAAATGAACCAAATTGTTCACCAGGACTCTACTAGAGCCACACTTTCCTCACTGAAACCAGATGGTAGTAGATTGAGTTTTGCTGGAAAGTATTTTGTAACATTGACTGCCAGATTCACTTGTATATTGAGTTCAACTGTTAGCATGAATTGCTAGTGGTAGGCAGTGGTTGTATAAATAAATATCACTGAGGGCATTAGCCCAAAAGCGGTTAACTGCAGCAGGTTGTATTGATGGTGAAGGAAAGGAAATCTCAGCAATGAGGATATACGTTGGCTAGTGGATGGAACCAGGATGGGAATTTTCTAGTTGTGCTGGGATTTTTCTACCTGTAACAGACCTGTTCCAAAGAATCAGATCCACTATTGCTGCTGTTTTGTGTTTCCTCTGAAGCAGTCTACACAAACCAGCAATGGAGGCACATTTCTGGGGAGACTCAGCCAAACTGCTGCTTCAGAATTGATGCCCCCATGTGAATTAATAGCTCCTGCGGCAAAGGAAAAAATACATTTTTCTTAAGATAATCTCAGACAAAATTGACTTGCAGCACAGAGACACTCATTCTTGCTGAATGTATTTTGTCATTCCTTAGTCTACTGCTCATTGTATTTGTTATTGTAGTATGAAAGGTTGATTAGCTTTGGCAACAAAGCTGCAAACTCTTAGCTTCATACTGCATGCTATGAGATATGGAAAAACTAATTGGGATTATTCTGAGCAAAATATGTGCAATTAATTGACTTGGAACAGACTGTGATCTATTAAGATGGAGTCTTGGCTGTTCTCTTGCCCATATTGCTGTGTATATGTGTTAAGGTAATAAGATGATTGTCATAAAGTGCATGTTGGAAGGAGAAAATGGATCCATGGTACACTTAAAGCCCTAGAGGTGCATCTACTTTGGTGATCTGGTTTGACCTTCTGAATTGTGCAGGGTGGTTTTGGCAGCATTATGGGTGGACATAAGACAATCTTAAAAGCACAAGCAGAGGGGAGAACAGACACCCATATTATCTAGATACTGACACACATCCACCTATAACAATGTAAAGAGATTGTCCTAGTAAGACGTTGTGTTGTGTGTCATTTTCCTTCCCCTCTGCCAGTACTTTTTGCTCTGCTTTGTTACTAGAACTGATCTTAACTGATGCTCTGTTTTGATGTGGTCTACAGCTCGGTTTCTGCAAAGGACAGACTGCTAGCTAATCCCAGTAGAATCGGCAAGATAGGGAGGGGGTGGTTAAGTGATGTACTGTACTGCAAGACTTGGTTTGAGGATGGAGTGTCATTGAAAGAGATGGGGATGAGACATGCTACCTGAGGAAGATTGGTCAGAGGGAAGAGAAGCCATGAGTGGGAGCGGGAATGTTACTATTCCTAGGATGTGCTGGTGTTCCTTCTCTTGATGTTTATTTTCTACTCTTCCTGCTCCTCCACACACATTCAGTGCACAGGCAGAGGAGGTAAAAATTACAAAACTTGCTATATAGTAAATTCATTGTTCATTTGTTATTAAGTAATGCTTAATATCAAATGACTGGAAGTGTTGCAAGCTTTTTTTATAGGTAATACAAATGTAAAATGTGACCTTCCTCCTGTCTTTCTTCTGGAGGTGAATACAGTACAGTCAGCCCCTGGAGTCCTCAAGTCACTGCATTGGCTTTGAGGTAGAATAATTTAAACCAAACCATATCTTTGCAAGAAGAAGAAATGATGCCTATCAACAGTCTCTGAACTGCTCATGTAGTGCTTCAAGTGGCAAACCCCAGACTATCGGAATCTAATTATTCATTATCACATGTTGTATTGGCAGGCAGGAGTTATGGGGAAAAAGATGGAGATCTTGCCTGAACTGGAGTGTTGTCTATGAGCTGGGTTAGGTGACTGCAGCTAATTTAAGCCCTTTAAAAGGGGACACCGTTGAGATTTTTCTTTTTCTTCTTCCACCTCCTCACTGATGCTGCAACAACTCTTTGACAGCTTGGTGTTGGAATCTATTCCCTTAGTGACTAACTTCTCTTCTGTGTTCCCTTCTTCTGAGTTACTGCAAGTAATTTGTGAGTGGTAGTCTTTGTGCACTAGCTACAATCTTCTTTTAAAGGCTATTTTTGTTATACCTACTGTTTGCACTGTATTTATTAACTTTCTAGTCAGTCCTTCACTTGTACAAATGGACCTGTTCTTATAATTCTGTTTTGAGGTATATATTGAGGACAAAACTGATTTGGGTTTGGGCACCCTTCCCAGCAGCAGTACTCCAGGTGACTACTGTCCTTGCTATGATGCCAGTGCACCAGCTG
>NW_010307058.1:20837-58850 GCF_000700745.2 Antrostomus carolinensis | reverse complement strand
GTGCAACCATTTGATTTGGGGAGCACAATGCTGAATTACAGTCTCAAGTGTTTACATACTAGACACATGTTCATGCCCTATGGAAAAAAAGCTCTATCAGGAGCAGGACTGCAAAATAAAACATGCAAAAGTTAGGAAGTGCCAGGTTGTTAATTTTCACACCCCCTTGTGCATATGCATATGATTCAGTCTTTTATTATACAGTTGCACACTGTTTTTTCCACAGAATTCCTGCTTCCCTCTGTGCACAGGATGTCCACTGCTGTTTGAATGAGAAGCTATTCAATATTTTATTTTCTCCTTATTGTTTCTCATGACATTATTTAGGCCATGCAATGAGGGAGGAATTACTGATGGCCTTATTGTTTTGCTTTGTTTTTAGCATAAGTAGCTAGTGTTTCATGGACACTCTTCGTAGCGGCCCTGTCTGATCCTGGGTGGTGTGCTGGCCCCGTTCATGAACTGGGGATACAAGAACATTGAGCCTTGGACAAGAAGCCTTACCAAGTGTCTCTGATTTCCTTATCTCCATTAGCTATAATCCTCATTCCCAGTGTCCCACTTTAAATTCCAGTCCTAGTTTTTTCCTCCTCTTCTGCTTGGCTTTAGTTCTTGGTATGCCCAAGTTGGTTCTCCCATGTGAGCTGGTATCTCATCATGTCTTCATAAAAGGTCTTTGTCTTTCATGCTGTTTGGATATCGCTAGGTTTATGGACAGGAGTGCAGTGACAGGCTTCTTAATTTCATTTCATCTAGACCTGGATTTAGCAGCCCAGACTGTATGGAAAGACCTGTTCAACCTCAGTGCAGCTCTTTGGGCAGTTCAGCTCTTTAATTCATAGCAAACTCTAGAGGGCATGAGAGACCTATGATATTTCAAAGGCTTACCCCTTGGGCAAGTTCAAGTGGATTTTTATAAGGACACCAAAAGATTCATGTCTGTTGCAGAGTCCCCTGTCCTCTGCCAAATTATATTACTGCTGCAAAAAATAGATTTTTTTAAAAAAATGTTCCTGAGTGTTTTAAACACCAAATAAACAATATCTTTTTTATGGTTTTGTTTTGGGTTACAGCTAAAGTATTTTGGGTAAAATTGAAAAGAAAAAAGAAAAGCCTAATCATTCTGAGGCAGCAACCTGTTAGAAAAACTCAGCCTGTGTCTTTAAAGGATAGTGCAACCTATATGCAACTCAAACCAGGGCCTTCGACTGGGAACTTTTGTCTGACCAATGAACAGTTGAGTCTGATATAGTAAATGCTGTAGTTTTTCTCAGTACGGCTGTTTGATGGGTCCTGCTTTGGTTTTTATCTTTTTTACATTACAGTAGTGTTGCTGAAGTTAAATATTTTGAAATTTTTTTTTTTCAGCCATTTTATAACAACGGCACAGATAGCAGCAATCAGAAGAGATCAATTTTGGGTCTGCCCAGTGCTGTAGCATCCTATTTCTCTTTCTGATTACCACCCCTGCTCTACAAGTAGATGCACTTGAGTGAGCTTAGGCAGGGAGGGAGGGCGGTGCTTCCTGCACCCTTTCAGGAGAGCTACCTTCACAGCAAAGGTTTGTCTCTTTGGGCAATAGGGCAGTAAATGGAGTGCCCATTTCTGCTGGCTGTGCTGAGATTACTCAGCAGCTGGATGCAACATGGGTGGTGTGTGTATGCCACGTGGCACGGTGTGATGCAGAGGCATGAGCAGCTGGTACAGGGTGCAGCACACCTGTGTTACCACAGAGCAACTCTGGTCTTCTTGGCAGGGTGGGTTATACCAGCCAGAGCATCAGGCTAACACATCTGCTTATCCTCCAGCACCAGAGCAAGCTCTGGCATCTCAGTAGGGAAGAGCACGCTGCAGTGTAGACTTAAACTGAATTCTTGAGAGGTGTTCATCTAGTGGCTGTCAAAAACAGTTAGCTAAAATAAGTGTGGATACAAAAAAGAGTAATTTATTTTGAAAAATGTCTTTACTGTTTTGCTATTTGGACTCCTGCTGTGGTAGCTCAAATCCTGTCTTTCAAACACAATAGACAAAAATATCATTAGCAGCTTGGTCTTTTTTTATTACCTTACCCGTCAACATTCATAACTATGTTATCTGTTTACCATAATAGACTGCATGTTTCTAAATTTACCCCCAAAACTGTACACTGTTCTAGACTAATGCTCATTTTTCTTTTACTTGTTTTTTAAAGTAAACCAATATAAGTTTGTTGTTTTTTCTTTTTGTTACCTATATGTGGTTTTAAAATCCTCTCTGGAGATATCCTGTACTGGAATAGAGCCCCGAGCCTTTACTAAAATTAATACTTAGACAACCACAGGAGAGCGAAAACTTAAAGAACAGGAAAGGCGGAGTTGTTTTTATACCCACTCTCCATCTCTTCTCACATTATGCTTGTTCTAGCCTGCTTCTGTGGAATTTCTCCATTTGTTTCCTTTAAGTAATGTTTTGAGAAGATGCAAGCTTCATCCATCAGCTTTCTTTAAGTCGGTAGGTTAGCACAGAGCTCTGTTACCTATAAGCAGGAATAGATGCGGAAAAGAACGTGTAGGTCTTCTGGCTTCAGGTAATGGTTTGAGAGTCAAGCTTTGGTTTCCTTCAGTGGTCTTGAGTTTTTGTAGGGAATTAAAAAAAGCACCACTGTAATCTTGTTTTAATTTATAATTTTAATTTCTAAAAGTAAAAATATTATTGTTTCTCTATCATGGTGGCACTATTAGAAAAATCAATAAATACCAAAGGATACTGAAATACTAAATATGACAAAAACCAAATAAATTGATTCTTGTTATACTCAGCTGGTTACTTTTTAATTGATTTACAGGTATATTGGCTTCAAAGGCAATCCCAGTGTATAAAATACATTGACATGTAGATACAGTACCATGATTCATACATTTACTGTAATCAATATCACAGACTATGTTTAGTGTTTACATTTTATATTTTCACTGAGTTTACCCAAAACATTAAGTTATTTCTAGTCCTAGTCTTTATGTAGAGCTGAGTTTTGGAGTCTGAGTTGGCAAAGAGCTGCTGCTTTTGGTTGATATGGTCTAAAACAAAACAAATCAACCTCTCTTTTCCTCTGCATTAAATATACTGTTTCATCAAAGTGTCTTGAGAGTCTTATTTCAATGTCATATAGTTAGTTGTCTGTCATTGTGTCTAGGCTTCAAGCTGATCACTTGCATGATGGTTTATCCAGAATTGGATTGGTGGTTGGACCTCTGGGGAGGTTTTTGACTTGACCATATTTCAAAAATAAAAAGAAGGAAAACACTACAACTGTAAAATGGTTTACCCAAGCTTTACTATTTTATGCCAGAACATTTTTGTTGCATGTAGTATTGTATGCATATGTAATGCGTATTACTCTGAAAATTTTTCTTGTTCTCTGTGTTCCAGCTTTTTGTACAACATGCTGTAAACATATGTATTTTGAAAACTCCTATTTTTTTCCAGATTAATGTGTAGAATCACTGCAGCATTTGGGAAGGTATTTCTTTTGCATATTTTTTCCCTGTTTCTAGTTCACAGTGAAATCCACTGAGAGTTTCATGTTCACACAAAACTAAAAAATCTTGAATGTTTGCTAGTCTTTTATTCTAATTTATGCAAAAAGAATCACCTTTGGCATTCCTTCTAACCTGTGGTGCCCTGAACTCATCCGAGGCAGGACCCACACTTTTGTACAGGATTGATAAAAAAATTGCAAGACTTCAGATCTACTGCCCCAGACTTTCAGTGTTTGACTTCATGGGTTGTCATGGTGCGAAGGACCCCAAGCTGATGTGCTTTGGAGACTAACTTGGAGCAACTCTCTTATGGATCTAAATTTGGGAGGAGAAAGGGAACATTTTTTTTCTTTATACAGTCTCTCTATGGCTTTGCAGGCCTAGAAGAGAGCATATTAATTAGGCCTGATTTTCATTTCCACAATGTGACTTCTGTTTGGCAAGCCTGCTTGCAGAGACAATCTTAATTTCACTTTATTGGTATTAATTCTGTGTTTAAAAATCACAAATTTCAGTAGAAGTTGCTGAGAGGTCAACACTGAAGGATTTCTCTGGTCAAAGTATGAGGGATTATTTCCTTGATACTTTAGCACCTGCATGGTGGGTGATGTTTCTTTGCCTAGGTCCTCTCCTTTGGGTGGATACTATGCAAACTTATCTTTCACATTCTTTGTTTGAATCCTTTTAAAAGCTCTTGTTCTGCTCAGTGAAAAAAGATGATATTGCAGTTAGACAAAAGGAGAGTCGGGACGCTTTGACACAGATGAGCAAAGAAAGGGATATGACTTGGTTGTTTCAACTGCCAGGTTGAAAGTCTTCTCGGCACAGCACAGAGGCAGTGCTATCCAGTGGCTGAGGGATGTGATGGGACGTCTTGCAGAAACCTGACTTCTCTTGGCCATGGCAAAGATTGAACCTGGACAAGTTATTTCACAACACCTCTGCTTCCTTTCCACTTGCTGTTAGACCAATAACTCTTGACAGGAGTGTCTTTTGCTTTCAGTATGCTCTCCTAGCTCAGTAAAGCCTTGATTTTTGGTTTCAACTTGTACTGTAATGGTGATAATGTCAAACACAGCACTCTAGAGTGATCCTTTCCAGTCCCTGGCACTTAGCCATGGGTGGCAGGGCTAGATAAAACTGAGATATAGACATGTTGCGAGGGAGCAGTAACACATTTATAGTGTTGCTTTTATTAAAAAGCTGCCCTTTCTTTCTCCTCCTCCTCCTCCTCCTCTTCCTCCCTCAGATGATGATGACATTGTTTTATTCTTTTTACTTCTATAGTTAGCAAACTTAGTTAGCAAGCCAGATTAAAAATAAAGCAGCAACCCTCCTCTGTTCTAACACCGAGAGCTGTTTCTGCTTGAAGCTTTGCGATTGCAAAAGGGGTATCAAGTCCTACCCCTAACTGGGGAGGTTGTGCTTCAGATTGACGCACTGTTAAGTAGCTGGTAATTTCTGTCCTCTTTCTCCCTTTTGTGTGACTCCAGGCACCTGATCATTAATGTCATCTTGGTTAAGGAGCAAGGTCCCCATTTCCATGGAAACGTGGGGAAATGGCTTTGCGATCTTCAAGGTTCTTTATTTATTGGGTGGCATTTTCTCTCCTGTTTAAGCATTTAAAACACAGAAGCCTACAGTGCTGAAATCTTTTAAGGGGTATTGTGTTAAATGAGGTGGACAATTAGAAAAATGACATTTAAGTTTTCTATGCTCTGTTATCCTGTAACAACGTATCTGCTGGTGAAAAATCAGCCTAGTTACTCTGAAGCCAGTGGAACTAGACCAGTCTACAACAGCCAGGAATTTGTCCCAGAGGTCTGGTAGTCTGTGGGTTAGATTCCCAAGGGAAGTGATGGGACTCTCATGAGTTGAAAGTCATAGCTGGGCAAGATAAATCCCTGAACAAGTATTAGTTCTAATTCAGCTGATAGGTGAACCAGGTCATCTAAACAATTCTTAAATTCATTATTACGCTCATGGATTTCCTGATGCGAGATTTACTTACGTCTGAATTACTTAATTTTTTTTTTTCATTGTTTAGTGTCAAAGAAAACTAGTATGCATGCAGAAACCATACTGACCTTTTTTCTGCAGGTCAGTATTGGTAGCCATTTAGTATGGGACACGTGATCTTAAAAATGAATATTTAAATATAATTCTAATAATGTGAATGCTAGGGCTTGATATATTTTATATTTTAAGTACTTACGGTATATTTACTGAAAAAGACTAACAAAATACTTTATAACATACTTGATGCCATGAACAGTGCATGGAAAGATGGAAGGCACAAAAGGCAAAGTAGAGAATATAGTTAAAAAAGCTTAACTAGTGGTGAAGGAAACTACAGTTTTTAACACAGTTGCTGAAGTTGAGGGATAAAATACTGATCCAGTCAATGCCAATGTTCCTTGTGTCTTATGTGAAACCTGATTCAACCAAAGATTTTTAACATTGCTTCCCCTTACAAAGCATCAAATTGTTCCCACACATTAGTGAAATTCCTGTTGTAATTTTTAAAAAGTCCTCTCTTTCTCTCTCCGCTTGAATGGAAGCTGTTCCTGTTTATTCTGCATCTGAACTTTGTTCATTTCTGTCATAACGTTCAGAAAACTCTCCGATTGCAAATATTAGAACCTGTTTGGAATAATGAGAACTACATATATAAAAGTCCCTTGCTAGAGTGTCAAAGGAGCAACGTAGATAACGAAACCTAAAATGTGACAAGATACTTGCATGATATATCACCTATAAATAGTAAAATGTGAACAGAGAGGTGGCTTTGGACTCAGCAGTGGCTTTAATTTTGTTTCCATCTGATTCCTCCTCTTATACTGCAACCTTGACAAAGTCACGTTTTGCCTCTCTGAACCTTGCCAGTGAAGGGAGGTAATGTAATTTCACTTTGAGCTCCCTGAATGTAGGACATCACATATGGAGCTGAACCAAAGATGGCAAACATATTTGCATTTACTTCAGTGTCAAGCAACTCTTAAAAATTATGAGAAGATAAGGGTGTGTAGGTGTCTGGGGGGGAAATATTCCATCTGGGGGGACTAGCACCAGACCTGCCACTTGATCTTCAGTGTGACAGAAGAAATTCCTAAATGTGGGGATTGTGGGGAGAGGCTCAGGGCACCTGCAACAGACTTCTTACTTCTAAGCAACCTACTTTTTCTGCAAGTTTCCAGTTAGTCTGGTTCCCTGTGTATAGACATGCCTAATTTTCTTGAGGGTGTCTTTGTCAGGTGGAATTATGGGGAGAGATGAGGTTGGTGAGCCCTACAATTTGGGGTGGTTAGCTCAATAAGTCCTTTTTCAGGTGGCTTTTGGAAGAAGGTAATGTTACTGAATCAGATCATGCGTATGATAGTGCTGAGTAAAAATATCCTCCCTTTCCCCATAGATATTCCCTAGAAGTATTTATCAGAAAACTATTGTAAACACTTTCCCTTCTTGTTTGAATTTCAAGCCAGTAAAGGTGAACACACTAAAGTGAACGTGATGCCAGAGAAAGGAGGTTAAGACACTGCTCTAAATTTAGAATGCAGTCATTTAGATGAGATATGATGGCAAGCTCCTTTCATTTCTGTTTTAAAAGAAAAAAAAAAAAAAAACAAACTCCTAATCCTCAACATCTGAAAATATTACTTTCTGTGACCAAAGCTGATTCTGAAATGCACAGCAATATGGGAACAAATTATGACTGATGAAGATCTGTTTTGGTGCGTATCTATGTAGTGTTGGCTGACTCCGGGCTTTATAAGTGCATTTTAAAATCTACAATATGAACATCTCCATAGAAATTAAATTTCACAATTTATAGTGCTGTAAAGATGTTTTTGTTACTGATGAGCTTAAAATGAAGTTACAAACAATCTACTACTTTAGTTAATGGTATATTTTGGCATTATAAATTAGCTAATAAGGTAGAACAAATAGTTTCTCTCAAGGTTCAATTGTTCTCTGTTTTTCTGCTACTGCTTCTGGAAAAACTTCTGAAACATTTTATTGATGAGGTAATGCACTCTCATCTGCATGTTGTACTTCTGTAACTCCAGCAAAGGTTTCTGGTGACATGCTAGACCACAAGAACAAAGCTCAAGTTTATCATGTTCCCTCAGGTGGAATTACAGTCTTCATCAGTTAATGCAGCACTTCTCAACTTCAGAAAGTTGAATCCTGACCTGTCAAGAAAATGAAGCTTACAGTATTGCAGCTACCAGCAATGTTGTTTTAAAAGCCTAACCAAAATGAGCAGTCACTCAAATAGACTGCGTAGGTATTAATCGTCATCTCCCTTGTACGCTTTGATTAGCAGTGCATTGTCAACAGTATTGAAGTAATGCCATTGGCATTTGAATCATGACCCTTTTATAACCAAAATTACTGCATCAGTTTCTCTGCAAATACACGCAGCCATTGCTGCATTATGGATGGGCTGTGGTTTCAGCATTGTTCTTTACAACTAGATGCTTGAAAACCCAAAGCAATCAGAATAACAAAATAGATGGAGGTTTTGGAGGATCGGTGAGAGTCTTGATTTAGTATTCATTGCATGGTAGGTTGTGCGATTTTTGTTATTGTACATAACTTACTGTTACATTTTTCTTAGGCCTTTACTAAGTGGGAAGTTTACATTTGGTTCACATATTGGTGTGAAATGAATGGCTTCAGAAGACCTACAACTTCTTCTGTAGGCACTCCCTTAGCAGCTTTTTTTTAGGTTACCTTAAGTCCCAGAGGCACAGATTTGACCTTAATCACAATAAGGCGTTCTTAAGAGGAAGTAATTGCCATGTTCTGATTTGCATTAGTAAGATGGAAGTAGTTTAAAAATTTATTTAAGTTGAAGTAGTGCAATTTTCTCAGGTAAACAAAGCGTTTATCTTTGTTCTTTGTTGTTTGTTTGTTTGTTTGTTTTTTTTTTTGTGTGGCTTATAATGTTAGCTCTCACCATATATAGAAGTTACCTGTGAGAACTGGAGAGATTTCTTGTGTTTTTAATATTTGCTGAAAGTGCTTAAAGTTTTTTACTCAGTCCTTGCTTGGTATTACTTTTAAATAATTGATTTAGTAAGTTACTGTTAGTCAGTTAAGAACAACTAATTTGTTGATAATGCCTCAAGTGATACAGAATGGTATTGCTTCACGGAAATCCAGAATTACACCATATTTACCAGTTGAGGAACTGGTCTCTTGTTCCTGACAAGGCTCATCTTCAAGTATTAGGGAAGAATGGACATCCTCATTCATTTTGGAGAAGAGAGAAGGTACTGAAGAAAATCTGGGGTGAAAGGATGGCAAGAGTATTTTTTTTTTTTTTAATTTTTTTTTTGTTTTTTTTCCTTCCCCCCAAAAAGACCTCCCCCCCCCCCCCTTTTGCTGTCTAGCACTTTACCTCTGTGAGAGTTTTAGCGTGGCATTTGCTTTATACAAGTTACGAGTGTGTAACTGTGAGGATCCTACTGGGTTAGTTGCAATTTGCCTCCCTGTTGGATTTTTCTCTGTAGGAACTTTTCTTAACCTTTCAGTATCACTTCATGGCTTGAAAGCCTGAATGCAACTGTTAAGAAGTAGCATCGTCATGACAACCTGCTGTGAGGGCAGCCAGCAAGGATGGGTCTTGTGGTTGCATTGGTTTGGCCAGTTAGGTACTTCTTGCAAAGTCTGGAAGCGCTGTATTACCTCTTTCCCAGCTGCTGACGTAGGTGTGTTGGTATGTGAACTCTTTGCCAGTTACATACAGAGCACTGCTGTTCTGTTAATGGTTCTGGTCTAGAGCTCACCAGTCGGTACTAGCAGTCCAGTTCCTCTGTGGGTACCTCAGCTATTACCAGAAGTGACTGATTATGTTCACCTTTAGGGCAGCAAAAATCAATACTAAAAAGTACATTTTAATCTTAGGTAGAGCAGAAATTAGGCATGCTCTCCTTAAAATTTCCTGATTTATCTCTTTTGCTGTGTGGCATTTGTTCATGTTGTCTCATCTTCACTATGTTCAGTCTGTCCTACTCCAGTAAAGGCAGCTAGAAGAAAAAAGCTGGAGCAGCTTGATGCAGTAGCAGGCTGCGGGGGTGTGTGTGTAGCTTTGTTCACGTCCTCAGTGGCTGATATGCTGTGGGTGGGGTCCCCAGGCACTGAGGTTGGTTTGGTCAAGCTGTGCTGTTACCTCTGCTGAGGGATATCACTATAAGGAGGACAACGATACTATTTCAGTAGCACCCTATTAAAAATATTTCTTCTCCCACCTCTCATTGCTGTCTATTAGTGTTTTGGAAGGCTTAATTTATTTAAGGGATATACAGGATGGAGTCCGAGGGGAGAATTTCTTTCTCTTTCTAGAGTAGAACTAATACCAAAATCAGCATAACACCTAGTGTTTCAGTGCATTTTTGAGTGCTGGGAAAGTGACATAAGAAGTAACTAGTTGTCCTGCACTTAGATATTTTTCGCATACATATTATGATCTCATCGGATCAGTCACTGTAAGTACTTCGGATTTCCATGCTAGGAAAAGGTCAGATCTTATCTCTCCTAAGTTATACATGTGCAATGAGCTTGCAGAAGGTAGCGTGGCCTGGCATCTTCTGTATCTGTCAGCAGAAAAAAATACTTGAGATATTTTTGCTCCTGTTTGTTCTAGCAATGGTCATTTTGTTGGCAAAGTATGGTTTCATCTATCAGATGGTTACTATCTAAATAAATAGTTACTCTATGTGTGTGTCTTTTTTAATAGGTGATGCAATATTAAAACAAGTGGAGGGAAAAATACAACAATTTTATTTTGGTAGTTTACTCTGCTTTTGGTCTGGCTGATGTAAAGAATCAGGTTTTCAAGAAAAGTGTTACTTAGTTTTAATTCAGAGGAGTTGCATTTTTTCTTTTAATAATGCTGTATCTGGAGGCCGTGACAGTTTAAGGCATGATGAGCAGTCTACTTTCTCTTGCTAATTTTAATCCAGGAAGAGTTAGTTCTGAAAACACCATGATTTAACAACTACTTAGTTGTGTGTCCCTGTAAAATAAAGCAGCATTCACACACAGGCCAATTCCTAGGGGATGTGTATTTTTATTGTGTGCAGGAGGAAAGATACTTGGCTTTCTTCTTGAAAACCCCAAGAAAAGATGAGGCCAAATTTGGATCAATTTGTTGATCGACCTACTTTTTCACTGCTACAAGTCTTACTTCTGGGCAGAGGGTGAGACGCTCCAGGGTCAAAGTGGGCAGGATGTTTGTACAGTTGATACCTTTTGCTTTGTTAATTTTGTGGTAAAGGATTTTAATCTCCCATGCTGTCAGTTATCTTCACATCTTAATGCTCACTGATAGAAAGAAGCCTCAGAAGCTAGTCTTATTATTTCATAATAAAAAGAATGCATAAACAGTTAATATTTTCCTTTTATCCCATGGTGGTCTTGTTCAGCGACTTCATTTCAAATTAGTGTTTCTCTCCACATGATTCCAGCACATAAATAATACACTGACACAAGAGCTAAGAACGTGGCATTACAAGTCTTAGAACCTCTTTCAGATTAAAATAATGTCCAAGTAGTTTGACATGTCCTGTCATGAGGTTAATGTCCAGATCTCTTCCAGCTCGAGGTGGGCTGAAGTAGGAAGGCTGCTGTCAGGTCATGGTGTCTGAGGATTTATCTGGTCCTGAAGGAGCACTAGCAACTTATCATGTCTTTTTTCTGAAGCTGTGTAGGCACTACAGAAGCAGTATCCAGTATTTGGCTACAGTATTACTGTAGCCAAAAATAAATTAGAGGAAAAATAAATCTTATTTCTCCCTGCTGTTTGTTTGTTATGTGCATTTGACATTGTATTGTGTTTTTTTTAGCCTGCTTATATACAACTGGTGAGTCAACAGGGAGGAAGAATAACCCCATATGTATATTTTAACAGAATTTAGATTAAAAAGTAGAAACTGTTTAAAGGGCAGATCATGAGAAAAATGAACATTTTTAAAATTAGTTTAAAAAAACCCTAGTTATGGCAGAGCTGCTAATGAGTGCTGAATATCTCCACTTTCCCCTCAGCTATGAAGATCATTTCTCTGTCCAGCGTCCTACCTACACTTTTCTGCCTTGATGTCCCCCTGAACACTTTCCTATTTCAAGACTTGGACCTAGGAATGACCCTGTCTTAGCTGTCCCTTTGGGTGGGGAGGGAGTGCAACAATCTCCCTCCTGACTGAGAGTGCCTTGGACCCTTCCTGAAGCACCATGTTAGCGGTTGCTGCAGCAGGCCCTCAACATAATTCCAGTGAGATTTGTAATGTTGCATGGCACAGGTGATGTTGTTCTCTTGATCTGATGTGAGACATTCCTCCAGGCAGAAATGTTAAGGTTCGGTACAGAGAGACTGATTTTTTTGTATATTTATATGTAACTCCAAAGTTGATTATCACAAATAAGTTTTGAACATAAGTATTTTTGGTAGACAGCTCATGTTTCATTCAGGGCTAAATGAGTATAAATTCATGTTTTATAAACACACTGGGCATTCTGAGGTTAAAACCTCTGACTCAAGCCCTATTCTCTTTATCCTCAAGTTTTGGACGTTTATTTTAAGCTGTTTCTTAAGTTTTCTGCTTTCTGTGCACTGAAGGAAGAGGGAATATTGTCACATCAGGTGTACTTTTTCACTCATTTCTGAATTGTCAGACAGTTCTTGGTGTCAGGGAGAGGGGAAGATGGTGATTTATCATGACTTATATATTCTACCCAGATCTTCCATTCCTTTTTTAGTTTTTTGGCTTGCATACAGATCTGAAAATTTATCCCTAAGCCTCCAGTGTTTGATCCTAATACTTGTTAAAAGTTATCAAAGTCTTTTGATTAAATTTGAGCTTTCGATGATGTCCTGCAGGAAGAGTTTGCTACACAGACTTGCTGGGGAATCATCACTTGCTTTCTATTTTCTTCATCTTCTATTTACTTCCTGCAGTAGGTCCTCTTTCTCCACCCTCTGCTGCATCCTTTCAGTTTGTTTCAAGCAGAGGAATTGTAAGTGGTGGACACATTCCTGCTCCCTTGCGACTTAGTCTGGTGCATACATACCATGCCAGAGAAAATAGAAGAAATTCAGCAATGGTATGGAGGGGACAAAGGTGCAGGTGATTGGGGCATGGTAGTCCTTGTTTGTCCTAACAGCTGCCAACCTTGGGAGGAATTAAGGGCCTGTTGTTCCAGGTGCTACAAACAAGATTTTCTAAGCACAATGGTATACCCCATTGAACTGCATAGTCTTTGTGGTGAAGAATGAGAAGAAAATGACACTTACTGGATTGATTGTTTGGTTTTGTATCTCATACAGTCCTGGGGAGGGGAGATGGAGGACAAAAGCTTTGTCTTATTTCAGTTGCTGGGCTTCCTTCCTTAGAGAGAAAATAGAATAAAATATAATATTCCAAGAACTCTTGAAGTATTTTTCTCTTGACTAGTGAGTATGAATCTTCATTACCTTTTTCAATTTTTGTTTGCACACTCAGAAGTGGAAGACTTTTATTTTTAACCCCAGTAAGACCCTTGTTTGATAAATGGAAGCTTAAAATGGAGAAAAAAAGTGTGGAGATGGATGGTAAGAATTTCTAACTGTTTCAATTTCCAAGGAAGAGAGACTACACAAAGAAAAGGACACTTAAAAATTCAGGGGCATGGAAATAGGTTCCAAAAAATCCACATTTGAAACAACTTTTTGAAGCTGCAAAACTACAGGGCACACATTTGATTTGCAGAAAAGAAGAAAATCGGAATACTTCATTATATAGTTTGTGTGAGACCATACAGTTCTTGAGTCATAATGACATTTCAGCTTGTGTAAATAGCTTATGCCAAGAGAGGATCCTGGTCTGATAGAAAAATTGCCTTAAATTAGGTTATTTTCAAAAGCAATATGCTAGCATCTCAGAAGCAAGAAAACACTTCCACGACTAATGTTAAAAAATAAAAATAACTCTTACTTTCTTTCTTTGCTGTTCTAAACTACTGAGGATTTAACTCTCCCTCCCTATCTTGTATTGTTTTGTTTTTCCTTTCTTTATCTTCCAGATCAAATGAAGATTACTTGATGCCACCAAGAAGTACCCTGAAAAAAAGTCCTTAATATTTTCTTATTTGTTTCTAATTGGTAGAGTGACAACATAGAATATCTGTACCCTGTTGAAAATCAGTATATCTTATTTTAGCTTATGATAGAAAAATAATTAAATAGCATGGTCATACCATGGTCATGTCTATCCAATTTTTTGTTGTCCTTTTTCATCTGCATTTGAAATACAGAACACAGGTTCTGCATATCCTATGATTTTGTCTCAGTCAAATGTATTGTCACAAAAATCTCACATGCAGACTTCCTTTGCTTTGTGAAATAGTAAAAACATATTTGTCTCTTGTAAAGCTGATGCCCAGTCTATGATGCAGCTGGAAATCACTTATGCTTAGGGTTGCCTGGAGCATTTCTCATTGTTTACTTGGAAAGACAGTGATTAAATTTTGTCAACACAGTTACTGGATTGATTCCAGAATCTTTGAAATGTGAGCTTCCAACTCCCTATGCACATTTCAGTCCTAATATAACCTCACTCAAAGGGTTTTGAGCAAAGATTTTAAAGTTTTCTAGATCAAGACTTTTGGGTGCCTTCTATTTTGTAGAAGGATCATATGAAGATCAGTGGTTGCAGGTTCAAATTTACCTTTTTAGATGAAGGTGAAAATCCTAATAATAAGAATGTAAAGAAGATTGTGCAGGGGATGTGTATTGGATAGAATTACAAAAAAGACTTTAATGATGAGAGTAGAGATCTGGCATAGCATCTCAGTAGGAATAAGAGAAGGGGGATCAAGTAGGCTAGATTTGAGATAAGTCTTGATAAATCTATGAACTCAAACATATGATAAGTTTGCCTGAAACAGAGGACTAGAATTCCTGACCTAGAATGTCTTTTCCAGACTTGGCATTCATAGCTTTGAAAGCTAAAGACTAAACAAAAAAATTAAAATCCTCTCCTAAACCAAATTGGTTTTGACTGCAGCAAAAATAAAGTGAAATAATTCAGTTCAAGAAAGAATTTGTATTTTTTCCTGTTTTCCTATGCTCCTCTGTTAGTCTCTTTCTTGGTGAATTACAGGGATAAAAGATACTCTTCATCTTTATTGCATCAACAACCGTATCACTTTTTTCCTTTCCTCATCATACAAATTTATGCTGACATTTCTGTTACTGCAATGAGTCCTCCAAGATCTGTCACGTTTTCTAGTAGGAGCAATCACCACATTTGTACATAGCTTTTCAGAAATAACACATTAAAACAAAAGATTGGGAGGGACCATGTTTGTCTTAAGATTTAGTTACCTTCTACCATAAGCACCCCTTGATGTTTAAACCTATTTGGAAATAAATCTAGAGACTAAATTAAGAGTAAAGAAAAAAGACCTCAAGTAAGCAGAAGAGAAGACCAAAAAAATGGGTGATACCCAGTGATACATATAAATCTGAGCTCTGACAGGAGCTCAGAGGGAACTCAACATGACTATAACTTTTTTCTTTGATTCAGAAAAGACATGTGGTAGGGGCTCTTCTTCCTCTGTTATCCTGACCAAACTTTCTGCAGGTGTTATGCTCCTTTTGCTTTGCCTCTTATTTCCTTTTGTAGGATTCCTGTTGTGGTGGGTTGACCCTGGCTGGATGCCAGATGCTCACGAAAGCCCACTCTATCATCCCCCTCCTCAGCAGGATGGGGAGGGGAGAAAATAAGATGCAACAGAAAAAAAACCCCAAACTTGTGGGTTGAGACAAAGGCAGTTTAATAGAAGCAAAGTTGTGCATGCAGAAGCAAGAGAACAATATATTTATTCTCTACTTCCCATCAGCAGGCGATGTTTGGCCACTTCCCAGGAAGTAGGGTTTTCATATGTGTTGCGGTTCCTGGAGGACAAACAGAAGTAACGAATGCCCTCCCCTCCCACTCCTTTTCCCTTGCTTTTATTTCTGAGCAGATGTCACATGGTAAGGAATGTCCCTTTGGTCAGTTTGGGTTGGCTGTCCTGGCTATGTCCCCTCCCAAGACCTTCCCTACCCCACCCTACTGGGGGGGAGGGGAAATGTTGGAGAGACAGCCTTGGTGCTGTGCTAGCACTGCTCACCAGTAACCAAAACACTGGTGTGTTATCAACACCCCTTGAGCCACTAATACAAAACACAGCACTCTGAGGGCTGCCACGGGGAAAATCAACTCCATCCCACCCAGACCCAATACACCTGTGTATTACTTGTGTGTCTACCAGATTTGTTACTTTACTCAAGGAGATGGTCACAGAAAGGCTAGGTGGCTCTGTTTGGTCTTACATCTGATCAATACAAGCTGAATATGGTATTTGATATGATAGATCCAAATGCTCCTACCAGAACTTACTCAGGGAGCTGATGTACTGTAGCTACGTCTCAGCTCTGGGGCTGCTGTTTGAAGTACTTGATAAGATTGCTAGTGGAAATTTGTTTCACTGTCTTCAGATTGGTCTTCAGTGGACCTGAGTTGCCTATTAGGTGCAGGAGGACTGGGCTTGAGGCTGAAAGCAGGGCTGGTCAGAGCTGCATAGAGCTGCAGTGTTTCATGGAAATGCTGCAAGGAAACCCATACTTTTGCCAAACTGTTTTGTGTGCTGAGGGGTTGAGAGAGAGGAAAGATCTGTTGGGGTCTTGGAGATGTTGATGTTGGTTGTATGGGAAGCTACCCCAATCTTTGCTTTTCTGTACCCTGGTTCCCTGGGCAGCAGGCAGTGACAGGTGTGTAAGCAAATATTTCACAAGGAGTTTTGAATGGTCTATTACTCTTAATGCTAATTGAATTTCTTGCATTAGCATTCACTGCTGAGGGTGCCTGAGAGTGTCCTAGGCTGAGCTGCTATTTGTGTGGGTGAACCTGAGGAAAATGCGAAGGTTAATGGAAGAGGCTAAAGACCATATTGACAAAAGAGCCAGTAACTAATCACTAGGATTTGATTTTGCTAAGTATTCTGATGGAATTCAAATAAGAAATTGCTGAGAGGGCTTTATAATAGCTCCCTTAAACCAACTCCTATCCTAAAGGAATCAAGTGGTCATACAGGGTCGCACAGAGTGCTGATGGGGTAACCCAGCAACAATTTCTAATCAGAAAAACTGGTAGAGCTGCCCAGAACTGAACACAATATTCTAGATGGTGCCACACCAGGGCAGAGTTGAGGGGGAGGATCACCTCCCTCGACCTGCTGGTCACACTCTTCTTAATACAGCCCAGGATACCATTGGCCTTCTTGGCCACAAGGGCACATTGTTGGCTCGTGGTCAACTGGTACTCCCAGGTCCTTCTCTGCAGGGCTGCTATCCAGCAGGTCAGCCCCCAACCTGTACTGGTGCCTGGGGTTATTCCTCCCCATGTGCAGGACCCTACACTCGCCTTTATTGAACTTCATCAGGTTCCTCTGCGCCCAACTCTTCAGTGTGTCCAGATCTTGCTGAATGGCAGCACAGCCTTCCGGTGTATCAGCCATTCCTCCCAGTTTAGTGTCATCAGCAAAGTAGCTGAGGGTACACTCAGTCCCTTCATCCAAGTCACTGATGAATATAATGAATAGCACCTGACCAAGTACTGACCCCTGGGGAATGCCACTAACCACAGGCCTCCAAATAGACACTGCACTGCTGATTAAAACTCTCTGAGCTCTGCCATTGAGCCAGTTCTTCACCCACCTCATCTAATCTGCACTTCCTAAGCTTACCTATGAAGATGCTATGGGAGAGTGTCAAAAGCCTTGCTGAAGTCAAGGCAGACAACATCCACTGCTCTACCCTTATGCACCCAGCCAGTCATGCCATCATAGAAGGCTATCAGATTGGTCAGGCATGATTTCCCCTTAGTGAATCCATGTTGACTATTCCAAACAACCTTCTTTTCCTCTGCATGCTTAGAGATGGCATTCAGAATGAACAGTTCCATCACCTTCCCAGGAATGGAAGTGAGGCTGACTGGCCTGTAGTTTCCTGGGTCCTCCTTCATGCCCTTTTTGAAGACTGGAGTGACAGTGGCTTTTCTTCAGCCCTCGGGTACCTCTCCCATCCTCCATGACCTTTCAAAGGTGATGGAGAGTGGTTCTACAATAACATCTGCCAGCTCCCTCAACACTCGAGGGTGCATCCCATCAGGGCCCATAAACTTGTGGGTGTTGAGTTTAGCTAAATGGCCCCTAACCTGATCTTCCTTGACAAGGAGGATGGCTTTCACATGGTTAAACAACCTTTTAAATGGGGTGGTTAGCAATTAATTGGTTGGTGGTTTTCAGAGCTTTACTTGGGGAGTTTACTGATGGGGATCTGTGATGGGAGCAAAGTGTGAGGGGCTAAAGCTTGCTAGTGCTCTGCACAATTAGTTGGGGTGGGCACAGGCTGATTGTGGAAAGATCTTAATATGCTGAATGACTGCATCAAACTGCAGCTGAAATATGAGTTTGAAGGCAAAATAATACACGCAGGAAAAACACTTTTACAGGTTGGACTTTATATTAGCATTTAGCACTCAGGAAAGAGATCTTTGGATAATTGCAAGTACTCTTATGAAATGCTTAATTCAGTGCTTGCAAGTGTTAAAACGGCAAGTAAAGGGCTCAGAATGAGGGAAGGAAAAAAGAACAATGCAGAAAATATGGCGATACCACTGATAAACCTCTGGTGCAGATAGATCTTGAATATTTGTTCTAGTTCTGGCAATCGTGCCTCAAAAAAGATATAGTCAAGCTAGAAAACACTGACAAAGACAGAACAGCTTAGATATCAGCAGGAGCTTAAACTGTCTAGGCTGCTTCTACTTGGTGGGGGGAAGGTGAATGAAGGGGTATATGAATAGAGATTCATAAAATCACAGAAGGTGTAGAGAGGCAAATGATTACTTGCTGTTCCTCACAATATGATACACCAACTGAATTATCAAACAGAATTTTAAAATCAGACAGAAAGAAGTACTTTACACTGTCCATAATCTAATTGTGGAGCTCATTATGTAAGCTGCTGTGGAGACCAAGAGTATAAATGGGTTCAGGGAAGGACCAACACATTCCTAGAGTAAAGAGCCATTATAGGCTATTAAGCACAAAGATCTGGAAGCAGACTCCAGCTCAGGAAGTCCTTAAACTACTGATTACTGGAAGCTGGCACTGGAGTATGTCAGGGGAAGGATCACCCAATTTGTGCCAGTGCTTATCTAAACACCTGCTACTGGCTGTTGTCAAAAATGAGATACTGGACTAGACAGATTTTTTTTTTTTTTTTAATTTGACTGAAGTTGACTTCTTTTATATGGAATACAAATAAGTCAGAAATCTTGATGATATTGTGAAATAGTCATTGCCCCACGGTCAGCTTGAAAGGAGAACATTACATGCCCAGAAAGCAAGCTGGGAACAGCAGGTTGCGGGAGCTCTGTGTGGTCAGCTGAGATGCACAGGGAAAACATAAATGACAGAGTTTAGCCAGTACATTTTGTTTATGACTTTCAGGAGTGAAAACCACCTCCAGACAGACTTGGGAGTGTATAAACTGTTCATACAGTGTGCAGGCATTGTCTGGCTGTGTACAGGGATTTTCAAGTTGTGGTTAGCAAAGCTGAGAGCTGGCAGGCATGGGGTTTATCTACATTGAATGTTCAAAAAAAAGCAGAGCTATTGTAACTTAGAGTTTGTTATACAAATGACTGTCCTTTTCTCAGTAAATATCTATATTAACTTTGAGAAAAGATTCCAAAAATATCTCTCCTGGCAGGTGTCCTAACCATAGGACCTGTGAAAGCCAGACTGCGTTTTTATGATCTCTCAACCTTGCAGCTGGGAGACTACCCCAATGGCAGCTTATACCCCTATGAAAAAGAGGGTAATAACTGCAGCCTGGAAAGGCAGCAACTCCAACACCAGTGACAACTAAAATTACACTCAAATCTGTTAACCACATGCAGCACTAACTTACTCTTTCTTTTCCAAGTAGAATTTTCTAACACTTAAATGAGCTGCATACTATTGACTAATTGTCTTTTGTGGATTCAGGCATAATTTTTCCATCCAAACAACTCATTGGAGGATTTTTATATGCCTTAGGTAGAGGGAAAGGCTCAGTAAATCCAAAGCCTTGGATATAAACTCAAATCCCCCCTAATCAAATAGTCTCCTTTGATATAATAAGTAGGTTGAGTCTTGCCTGACTTTTCAGCAAAATGAAAAAGAAAATATAATGCTTTTTATAAAAAAAAAAAATCAGTTGTTATACTTGAATAGCTTGGATGTCTGATTGTTTTTGGTTTCCAAGACAGTCAACTGCTCTATTAAAGAGTTTCCTTAATGGTATCCACTATGGAATTAGTATCAGATATATTCTTCTGTTATATATTTAATGACATACACATGTATGTGCACCCACGCTTGTTCACAGTGGTGGTGTGTTAGCTAAGTTGATAATAAATATCTACTACAAATTACTGGTTACTGCTTATGGAAAAAGTAATCATCAAAATACAGCTTGTTGCATATGGTGCGATGTTTCCTTGCTGCTTGTTGTTACATCAGCAGGATGGCAGGTGTGCTGATTTTAACAAAGTTGTGGACTTCATAGTCTGAAGAATAGAATATATAATGAAAGCACAGATTCACTTTTTCTGGCTGTCTTTTACCAGGGGAAAAGTGATTACTTTTGCTTTTATGGGAAACACTGCCTGTCAAGCCTGTGTTTTCATTCATACACTCAGCATAATGGAGACAAAATTGCTGGGAAAGATAACTAAAAACCACTCGTACTAACTTATTATTGGAAAAATGCCAGATGGTGTAATCTGCTAGTTAAAGTACTATGAGATATGATCAACTGGATACTCGGCATCTGCTCTATTATCAGATTTGTGCTACCTTCCCTTTCCCCCACTTTCCCATCTCTTGTCTGCCTTACACTTATTAAAAGGCCATGTGTTTGCTCTTTAGCCTGACCTTTTTTTTTTTTTTTTTTTTTTTTTTGTGGAAAAGTTTTGGTGGTGCGTGCAGTGTGTTTTGACACTCTGTGTCTCTGTTTTCAGACAAAGTTCTGATAAGAAGCTGTGTAAAAGCAGGCATTTTTAGCTTGCTCCTGGACCCTAAGGGTCCCTTCTGGCTAGTTCATGCAAATTTGCAATCCCTGAGATAATTTTAAGGTTTTTTTATGTTAAAAGAAACCTAAAAAAAAGGCATTATTGTAATGCCTGTGTTTTTTGTACTTTCCAGACAAAGCCATAAATCCAGTTCGATATGCAGAGGAAGGGCAGGCTGTTGATACAAAACTGTGCCAAGTCTCCCCCAAAAGGCTCATCAGCCTCGGCTCACTTTCAAAGGAACATAGGCCAAGTCTCAGGTCCTGCTGCAGGAGGCTTGCACATCTCTAATTCTGACTTGAAACAGCGGCCAAAGCTTGATGCTGAGGTATCTGTAGCCATTCATTAGGCATATTTACCTTTTCACTCTCTGCTGAATTTTCCTTCCAGCTGGAAGCCTTGTCCTTGGGCTGGCCAGTTATTTTTTTTTTTTTCCCTAGGAATGCTCATTGCGTGCTTTGCATTGATAAATTTGTTTAGTGGATGCATGCAACTTTACAGGCTATATTGCTTGACAAGTAAATAGGCTGTAAGCAGTGTTGGCTGAAAATGTTGGCATTTTTCATCAAATAATAATTAATTGCTAAGATTTTATTATTTGTCCAACTTTAAGTACTAC
The DNA here is from genome assembly GCF_000700745.2 of Antrostomus carolinensis. NCBI lineage: Eukaryota > Metazoa > Chordata > Aves > Caprimulgiformes > Caprimulgidae > Antrostomus > Antrostomus carolinensis. Next base: position 37,563 of record NW_010307058.1, on the reverse strand, counting down.
TTTGCACAAAGTGGATGCTACCTGCCTCTGCTATGAGGGCAGAACTAAGTAGGTGTTTGCTTTATCACTGCCAGTGATGCAGGGTGGAAAATGTGATACTTCCCCATTTCCACTAAAATAAATTGCCATGTTATAAACCATGAATATATGTAAGAATGTACTCTTGTGTTTAGGAAGCGCTAATAAGTAAATTGATACCCAAAACAGCACGGAAGGAAACTGACCTAACAAATATTGGAAACCGTTTTCTGGAAAAATATATTTAAATATATATATATGTATATATATATGTGTGTGTGTGTGTATACTAGTTTCTTGTGGTTTATTTCTTTAAGGCCTTGTAACTTATGTTGTACTGACATATATGGCATAAAATCTTGCTTATTAAATTGTTCCCTCCTGATACATTGCCAGGTAGTGAAAGTATTTTCCCTGGGTTCCTTCCCTCTAATGGATTTTCTTCAAATGCAAAATATTTTGTAAAAGACCTTTAATATCAATGTCTTGCCAACATTGTTAAGTGGAAAGGGGGCACTGGGTGGTCAGAGGCTGATGTTAATGTGTTGAGCTGATCATGCTACCCACAGGAAAGGGAATTTAAGAAATTGTGATTCAACCCATTGAATTTTTCTGGACATGCACTGTGAGCAGTGAGGGTTCCAAGCTCCTGTACTGTGGATATATATTGCACTGTATATTTTCAGGGCAATGAAAAGATTTATTTAGCATATGGCTGACCTGGATTGTCATCACTAGCTCAATTGACCTTTATTGCCTTGGGACAGTGGTAAGCTTAGGAGATGCTATAAATAGTTGTTGCACTGTGGGAGTGGTATCGCAAAAATCCACTTTATACAAGCAGACTGTCATTTCGCTTTGTGGGGGATGAGTGCATTTGGCTTACAAAAGGAGATATCTCATTGAGATGTTTTTGGACTCTTCTGAATCACCGCAGCTGAAGCTGTGAGATTGTTTTGGCCACCACCATCAGGTGCTAAAATATACAAGCAACAATGTTATGAAGCTTTATGAAACCTACTGTCCAAGTACAGCTGAGCTTTGTACTTTGAGCTATGTACTGTGCTTCCTTCCACCTGATGGTTCACTGTATGAGGCTGATCTGGTAGGACTGGATGCCGTTGGGGAAACAGGCAGTGGATATGCTGTCAGCACTTGTGGAGCTTCAGGAGTGCTTCTGGTGACCATCTGTGACTTTTGAAGGAGGCTGTATGTAGGCCTCAAGAGATGTAAGAATTACTTTGGACCAAAAAGATAGAATGGAAGTGTAAGTGGAAAGACACTGTAATACCTTGAAGGATGCTCATATGATCAAAAAAGGTAGTAGTATGACTCCCCTTCCTGACGAAGTGGTATCCCCATGTTTTGTTTTATGTAGTCTGCTGAATGGATGACTTTTCCCAGCCTATAAATTAAGTAAAAGCAAGAGATGTTTTGCTCTTTGTATAAACTCATACTTAATTTCTCCAGTAAAGGCTATTTGGAATTATGCATAACTTGATGCAGCAGGTTCAGCTGGTATGTAAGGAATAGGTGTAATGAATGAGGACTGCACTGAAAGTGGCAAACTGAACCGTATATAGTCCACTGGATTTGATATTTCAGCTTAGTGCCAGATGAGTAACTGATCTTCATTAAACAGTAATTTTCAGCGTTCAGATTACTTTCTTATTTTCCTAAACTGCTTTAGCAGGAGATGGCGTTCAAGCAACATTTCACCCAAGCTGAAATTATGTGCTCTACTACCTTTCCTGATTTCTGGAGAAGGGTGGGGTGGGTAATTATACTGGGTAATTATTTTGGATATACACTCCATTTATTTTTTGTCTTTTCAATTTGCAGGAAAGCAATCTCCAGGTCAGGCCTCCAGCACTTGGCTCCTGTGCATTCCCTCAATGTTGCAGTCTCCAATGGACCTGTGAAGGAACCAAGGGCGGCCTTAGAGTGGACCGTACGTGTTTGGTTTTTTGACAGTTAATTTGAGCAGTATCTCTGGATAGTGCTCTCTCCATCCTTAACTCAACATAAGACATTGCATTCCTATCAGAATTAGTGCTGGTCATTAGGAACATGTTTCTGCTATGAAATGAAGCACAAGGCAGAGACACGAATATTTGTGGAGGCTTGAGCAGCACAGGACAGAGCTGGTTTAGATTTTCCAGCTTGGGAACTGTCTGGCTACATTTGCTCACTGCCTCCTTGATGAGGTCTGCCACCCAACGGTCATCTATTTTAGCACAGCAGGGTTTTGTACCTCTGCCTGATGGGCCAAAATTTAAGGCTGAAGAGACATGTTGGGTTGGCTGGGCCTGTAGAGTAGGCAGTAAAAATCTTTGGTCATGATACTTTGTAGGTATTAGGTGTATTTCATCTGGGACCAAGCTGGGTTGTAGATACAGAGAGCATATGTTTCCGTCCCCCTATCTTGCTTCTCTTATGTTTCTGGGCTAGTTCAGAATGGGCCAGCTTAGGACTGTCTAGAATATAATAGAATATTTCAGTTGTAAGGGGTCTACAGTGATCATCTAGTCACTGAATGACCACTTCAGGGCTGACCAAAAATTAAAGCATGTTATAAAGGGCACTATGCAAATGCCTCTTAAACTTTGATAGGCATGGGGGCATCAATCACCTCTTTAGGAAGTCTTTTCCAATGTTTGACCACCCTCTCTGTATAGAAGTGTTTCCTAATATCAAATATGAACCCCCTTTGACACAATTTTGAACCATTCCCATGTGGTTATGCACTGGTACGGGCTAAGAAGTCAAGTCTTAAGCCACCAGGGCACACAAAATTCCCATTTAAAGCAAAGCATAGATTAGATCTTGTATTTGGGTATTGGTAAAGAACTCAGTACAACGGTAGTATCAAGGCACCAGCCACCTAAGTGGCTTTTAGGTGAAGATAGCTTATGTTTTGATGATTATGGCTTATGTTTATGTCTCTTCTTTATACCAAGACTGAATGGCTTTCTGGACGGCATGCTCTGTTTCAACCTCAGCTGTTGCATTTGAAGTTTAAGGGGATGAAATTTTACAGGTTGTGCTGCAGGAAGCTGGATTAGATGCAGTACTATATTCTGTAGTACTGTATTTTAACACAGAGTGTTAAATCAGTTTGAAAGCTTATGTAAAATCCTCTTGGAAGAGCCTTGGAGAATACCTTGACCTTTCCCCCTAGGAAAACTGGGGTCCTGATTCAGCAAGATATTAAAACACGTGTGTGCTTTGAGTCACTGATGCTCTTTAGTAGAAACCTGAAGGATCAGTCACACATGTGAAGCTTTAAGCACAGGCTAAATTAAACACCTTTCACAATTGTACTTAGAAAACAGCAACACTCCCCCCGCCCCCCCCACCCCAAACCCAACCCAAAACAAAACAAAAAACAAACTAAACCCAGCAATGACAACTTACCCTTCAAAGTCTGCTACTTGTTTTACCAGGTGCTTTCTCATGTGGTTGCAATACATAAATACTACAGGACTTAATATAGGTTGGTGAATAGACCACTAATATTGTGGGTTTTAATTGTGTGCGTGTGTGTGTGTGTGTGGAGGATGTTTTTGCACTTTACTTCCTGGCTTACAGTTTAGATTTTTGATCAGTTCAATTTCTCAGCTGTTCAGCCTCTCGGATTTGTGTTGCTGCTTTATGTCACACTTTAATTGGAGAAGTAAGGCAACACCGTGGCATGTGGGGAAAGGGGCAGGATAGGGACTGGAAGACATCTGTGGCTGTCAGGAGCCTGAACTCAGCTGTAGTAACTGGTGCATATGGGAGAGAAAGGCATTTCTCAAATCTGAGTTGCAGTATAAGAGGTAATAGGGAGGTGATTTGGAGGTGTGAAGAAGCTGAAATGGACCAAAGTTTATAATGGACAGTGAATGTCAATAAAAAGAAAAGTTATATTTTAAATACTGTTGTTTAGTTCCAGAGGTGTATTTGGTAAAGTGAAAAGATATTTGGATCCAGATGTATTTGAGTCAGACAGGAAGTCTTTGTAATTAGTCACTTGAAAACAGCATTAATCAGTGCATGTTGCATCCCCATCTATATCATCCTGCTCTTTGGTATTTCTGAGGATGATTCTCCAAGGGCTCATGATGGGAGATCTTTCCAAAGTTTAAGTGACATGATTGTAAATTGTCACTTGACTTTGCAGTAGAAAATGTTTCCTCCTTTTCATCTTCACAGTAATAACTGGAAAGAATTCCCTTGGCTATTGTTTCCATTTTTGATAACTCCTTGCAGGTGATTTGCCATTATCAGCGAATCTTGTGAACAGGACACTGATCCAGGGAGTGGGATTTCCATTCCCTGCTCTGTCACTTTGTGAGTGAGCTCAGATGAATTTTTTTGTCACTCAAGACTTTAGCTTCTCTAGCTGTAAAATGGAGCTGATGATTTTGATGTCTCTTAAGACCCTTTACATAAGAAAACAGTATTGCTTTATTATTGTTGTTGTTACTATCTCTCATCCCTGAGGTTTCTTTTCTCTCACATACTTACAAACACCCAGTTTAATCACAATTGCTACACCTAATTCAAGTTAACTTGTAGCTTTGTTGTCTAATTTAATGCTATCTTTTCACAGCAGGGCCATACAGAATATGTTCTTTGGAGTAGGTGATGTTCTAGCCAGAGGGCAATGCAATATGCCTTACCAAAAAGGAACCAACTTAACTGCCTGTCCCTGTGATATGTTTATGCAGAGCCTCTTCTCCCACCCTCCCCTGTTTTAGGCATCACTCCCACAAGTTAAATGGTAAAGTAAGCCCAGATTCTCAAGGAAGTATGGGCTGAGCCACCACATACAGTGCCTGTGTACCACTGTTTATCTAGGTCTTTGTATAATTTCATATTGCCATTTGTTTTCAAGGAAAATAACCGTAAGCTTTTGTGCAAAGTCATTCTGTACTTTCCTTTTAAGTACTGTCTTCTAGCTCTTGCTTTCTTTGGTGCCTACAAAAGTCTTGACAACCACGTAAGATATTAGCGTGTTGAGCTTCCCACTGGCCAAAATTGTCTCATTATTTTATTTGCCCATCATACATTTGTCTGTTGATGCTAGTTTCTTGCCTTCTTGTTAGCACGCATTTAAATCCTGTGACTACAAGCCTTAGAACTCTAGTTATGTCCATTAAGAGGCATTTGAGAACATGCAACTTCCACTCTTGGAGTTGAATGAAAAAGTTTGAGACTGATCTGTGCTTTGTGTTCTCTGAATGCAGAGAGTTCTCTGGGTGAAAGATGAATGTTCTTCAGAGGAAAAATATTATAACATTAAATGATGAACTATATGTATTACAGACACACAAAATCTTACAGAAATTACCAATAATAGAAAACTGTGCATTTGAGTAGAAGCTGAAAACTCTGTTTGGCAACATGAGATACTATTTTTGTGTGTTTTACTTTTACCTGCTTCTATAAAATTAGTTGGTTGAGAGGGTCTATTCAGTTGCATAGGATATTTTAACATGCAGGGAAAAGTTGTTCTTTATACTTTCTGCTAAATATTAGAAGATTGCAGGGCTGTGATCTCACTGTGCAATAGTACACATGACTGGAGTGGCATAATGGACAGATATGGACTTTTTAGGAAGGACAAAGCCAGAATGGTGAGGAGATGGAGTTGTCCCTCATATTGGAGAGAAGCAGGAATTCTTGAAGCTCTGCTGGGGAACAGATAATGAGCCTGTGAAGAGCTTATGGATCAAGATTAGATAGTAAACCAAAACAGGCAATATTGTTGAGGGTGTCTTGTTCAGGAAGAGGTAGAAGATGAGGCCACCTTCAGACAAGAGTAAGCAGCCTCATGTTTGCAGACCCTGGTACTTATGTGGACAGCATGAGCCATCCTGATGTCTACTGAAGGAACAAGAGGGCACAAGAAATCCAGGAAGTTTCTGGAATGTACTGATGAGAACTTCTTGACTTGAGTGATTGAGAAACTGATGAGGGGAGGTGCTCTTCTGGATCTCATGCTTGCAAACAAAGAACTGGTGGGGAATGTGAAGGTCGGGACAGTCTTGCCTGCAGTAATGATGAGATGGTAGAGTTCAGGATCCTGGAAAGAGGGAACAAGGAAAACAGCAGGATCATAGCCTTGCACTTCAAAAGAACAGACTTTGACTTGTTCAAGGAACTGTTTGGAAGAATAACGTGATATAACTCTGAAGAGAAAAGGGCTTCAGGAAAACTAGTTGATATTAAAATATTACCTCCTTAGTGCTCAAGAACAGTCCATCCTCACATGCAGTAAGTCAAGCAAAAGTATCCGAAGGCCTGCATGGATGCATAAGGAACTCCAGACAAAACTCAAATATTTAAAACAAAACAAAAAACCATCTGGAGTTGAATCTGATACGAACATGAAGGGCAACAGATATGGTTTCTGTAGGCATAACAGAAGCAGTAGGAAAGCTAGGAAAAATGTTAGGTGACTGCTGAATGTGGTGGGGGACTTGGTGACAAAGGACATGGAAAAATCAATGTGCTTAATGCCTTTTTTGCTTCTATTTTTACTGGTAAGACCTGCCTTCAGGAATCCCAGGCCCCTGACACCAGTGGCTGAAGCAAGGAAGACTTTTTTGGAGGATGATCAGGTTAGGGAGCATTTAAACAGGATGAACATATAGAAGTCCATGGGACGTGATGAAATGCATGCTGATATCATTGCGAGGCCAGTCTGTTGTCTTTGAAAGGTCATGACGATCAGAGGGTTCCTGAGGAGAGTGACAAAGCAAATGTCAATCCTGACTTCAAGAAAGGCAAGGAGGAGAATCCAAGGAACTACTTACTGATCAACCTTGCTTTGGTTCCTGGGAAGGTGACAGAGCAAATCTTTCTGGAAGCCATTTCTAAAAATATTAAGGATAAGAAAGTGATTAAGAGTAGTCAGCATGGATTTATGAAGGGGAGATCACACCTGACCAATCTGACAGCCATCTATAATGAGATGACTGGTTTGGTAGATGAGGGGAGAGCGATGGCTGTTATGTTGACTTTTGTAAGGCTTTTGACACTATCTTCCATCACATCCTTGTAGACAAACTGATGGAGTGTGGGCTAAATAAATAGTGAGGTGGCCTAGGAGAGGTGTTTATAATCAGTGAACGTGACTTTGTAATGAATCTATTACGTTATATTCTGTGTCTTTTTGGCATTAATCAGTAGTGCTGTCCACTTACTTTCATGGACAGTAAGCATTTATAAGTGCTTAGTGATATATTACACTTTAGATAACTAACATAATGTTAATACACTAATACGTGTAATGAAATATTTTACATATTCTACATATGATGAAATATTTCCCATCTAGATAAATGTATTTCTTTTCCATGTGAATGGTTTGGCTTCTGTATCATCACTTCCTAAAAGCTGTACTAATTTTTACACTGAAGGATATTTCCCTTTGATTAGAGTGTCTTCCACACTGTTTTGTAACTGGGAACTGAGTATTCGGTTGACAAGAGATGTGTACTGTCAGATGTTCACATGAGAAAGGAGAGCCCTGGGGTATGGGTATCCCATTAGTCGCATAAAAACACGTAGAGGTGTTAGGAGATTTAGTTCCACTTAAATAAGTGGTAATGAGTGCAAGCTCCACACATACTTAAAAATTGTTGAAAATTTGTGTGCAGATGACACTTGAAGCAATGTGTTCAGGATCAGTAGACCTACTTGGCTGTTTCTTTTTCATCGAGATTTGAGAACTAATGTTCTTTCCTGAGAGATCTAAAAAGAGAGGGCTGTCGTATTTCAGAATGCTGTCCATCTCTACTTTTTTTTATTTTTTTATTTTTTTTTCCCCAACAGTATAGAGGATGCAGTGATATTACAGAAGATGCCCTTCTTGAAAATAGATATTTTTTTCCATTGATGTGAAAAGTACTGAAGTTAAGCTGTTGTCAGCCAAAATACTGGTTCATGAGAAGATAGGGAATCATCATCTCAGTTGACAGCACCTGGACATTCCTCCTCTATGAAGACAAATTTTATTCTGCTTCTGCATACAGATGATCTTCCAGATGATAGTGGTAACAATCTCAAAAACTCAGCTGGGAATACAGGACTGGACATCTGATGCAGGGATGTTGGAAAGCATAGTGGAGGAAAGGAGAATGGCAGAAAAAGCTAGAGATTGTGGTGAGCCTAGACCTAAAAGTTGAACACCCAAAAATAGTTCTGAAAGTTGGAGCCTACATATCTTCAAGCTTTAAAAAAAAAAAAAAATAAAAAAAAATAAAATAATGTAGCACCATATCTCTGTGATGTTTTGTTTTATATCTGTGTATTACATTTGTAATAATTAAAGAAAAGCTAACTTCTACTTGAAGAATATTCCCAAATTAAAGTGTGCTAAGTTGGAGTTAAAATTGAGAATATGTATCAACAAAAAAAACACTTGGGACATTGCTGTTGATTGCAATATGAGCATTATGAACTCTGGAATTTCAGAATTAAGGGTAAAACACAAGCCAAACATGAGACAAAGACTTTTGGGAAAAAGCCAAGCAAACAAACTTGTTTCTATTTGATAGTGACCTCATAAAGAAAAAAAGCTAAAGCTAAAAATTTTTGCTTACAAATATGTTTAAATTTAGATTCAACACTAATTTTGCACTAACCATAAGTTTATCACCCAAATGTATATTTGTAAGAAGATTACTCTCTGTCACTGGAGTATTAACAAAGGGAAAAAGTTCTTAATGACTTATTTTGGAAATCTAACTTACATAACGTTTTTCAGAATGGCAGGAGTGGAGGAGAGCTCCATTTCTCCTGTTATAATTGGAGCTACAACTCCAACTTTCTAGTTGGGCTGAGTGGTATATTTGTTTGACTGAATATCTATGGCTGCTTGACATGGCAAATTAAATTACCCAGGTTTATCTACATTGCTTTTGAAACCATGCTGACTGCAGCTTGAAGAACAATAAAGTATGGAGATACTTAAGGGCTTCAGAAAAATGGTAATGCTTGCTCTGTCATTTAACCATACTGAGTCACTTAAGAGAAGAAACCTAGTTGAACTAATGAAATGTGCATGGCAAGTTATGATCACGTACATGTAATTAATTAATTCCCAAACTCCTAGTCCTTGAATTCCTATTTTTCTTTCACTTCAGGGGGGAATTGTGTGTGGGTTTTGTTTCATAGGCAAGGAATGTTTGCTATACTGAAATTATTTTTGTTTGCTATTAAGGTGGTAATGCATCAGGAGCAATCAAATGGGAGGTCTCCATCTGGGAGAGCATATTGAGTTCATGTGTCCCCTGTGAGGTAGGCTGCATCTGCCAGGAAAGCACTGCTGCCTCCGCTTCAGTGAGCAGGGCTCTTTCTCTTCATAGGACACTGAGTTCACACACTTGCGAGGGCTGGGAAGCCAGGCGAGGAAACAAGAGTTCCCAATTCTCTTTTTGACTGCAGAGTATTAGGCCACAGTCATTGCTGATTTATCCACAATGATGGACAGTGTCCCTTTGCCACATAGCAAGTCAAAGCAGAGCATGTCAGCCTAAAAGCATGATTTGACAGATCAGCTAAGCTACTCTACCACTGAGTTGGTACTAAAAGCATCAATCCCACTAACTGACCTTTAACCCCCCAGTCCTTGTGACAGATCCAGCAGTTATGTGGTCACAGGGTGAATCATTTTGTCTAGCTGATTTGGTAGATAAAAGTTATCTGTTTTTTTTTTTTTTTCCCTCAGTTGAACTGATTAATGTGTAGGTTCACAGACACTAGATCCAGCACGAGGAAAATGGCAAAAGCATGAGACGGGGGTTGTTGAAGGGGTCAGGGACAGAAAGAGGACAACTGCCTCTTTAGTAGCCATTTATTCCTAAAGCCAACATAAAGACATCAAGTGCAAAACAGACCAAAATGGCAAATTATTATGAAAAAGTTGCTGAACTCAAAACTCTTGTGGCAAAATATCTGTGTCAAAATATACAAGTGATGATGTAGCCTTTACTGTGCTTTAGTTTTGTGTTAAACAGGACTTCATACTGGAGGTGGCACCAGTGACCTCTGTCAGCTTATGTGTTGGTAGATGGAGTACCCTTTTGTCCAGCACATTGTGGAATGCTGTCTGTAAGTTTTTGAGTAGAAAATACTGATTTGCTGAAGTCAAAATTGTACATAGAAATGTATTGATTTTTGTAAAAATTTCCTCCTAGAATTGAATGAAAAATTTGGCTTGGAAAAGGTCAAAGCATTTTCCTTTGACTATATTATCTTGATTTTTCATAAGCAGCAACAGATTGTCTTATATAAATGACAGTGCCCTGTAAAATTTAAAACAGTGAAGTTCAAATAATTCCCTTTGTTATTAAGACAGGCAAAGTTTTTTGAGGGAGGGCATTTCATCTTGGGAAGTATCAGATCTTTGCTCTGTCAGTTTGCTGGAATGGAAATTGTGATTTTTCACATACAGTGCTGTGAAATGGTTTGTGGCGATCGGTATCTGGAATTATCAGGTTATTTACATATTTATTATCTAATCTTGTCAGAATTCTGTCATAGCATGAGCTACAAAGGTCATCCTTGTACACTACTTACTGATTTTATTTACACTGTGATGTAAAGTCAGTCATGTGAATCTATGATGCAAACTGGAACAATGGAGAACAAACTCAATCAGTCTAAACTAGGTTATGGAAATAGGCCACTTTATCTTTAGAAATCCTGGATGGCAAGTTATGTGGACATGGCCTGAATGAAAGGTTGTTTAATCTATTTTTTTAATGTAATTTTGGTTCCTCATTAAAGATTATGTCGCAGAAGCTATGTGCTTTCTTGCTTAGCCTTCATAGTTGATCCTTCCTAAACATCTTTTATAATCTATACAATTTAGCTCTGGGTTACAATGCTGAGTTTGCACTCTTTCATCAGCAGAGAACATGCTCAGGTCAAACACTCTTTGAGCTCATATCCTCCTGCTTTGGTCCTCTTGTCTGGCTCTTCATAAACTAGGCAGGAAGTCAATGTGTTGGACAATACTCTGGGCACAGTAATTTTATTGGTATGATGTGACTAGGCTTCCATGATGTGCTGTAAAACTGATATAATTCTTGCCAGAAAAAAATACTTTAATATAAGGATAAACTTTAAGTGAAAGAATTTACAATCTGAATAATTTTCTATCTGAGTAAGGCTTGAAGAATTTCTTAAGCTGGTTCAAGTCCTTAAAAGCTATTTTGCAGTATAAAAGTGCTGAAAAGCCTCACCTAAACTATCGTGCACTGAACTGTATGTACAGTTTAGGAAAAATCTGTCCTAGGGAGTCTACAGTTCAGGTGGGCAGACAGACAAAAGCGTGAGAAGAAATGGAAGTATAGGACTGTGTGCCACTAAATGAAGATTAATCAGAGTGCAATGACAGTAGACTGGAATCCGAGTCTCACTCTTATCCAGCCCCTTGTGCTGACAGATAATACTGAGTCTGACATCAATGGGAACAATTCCGATGAAGTTAGAAGACCTGTAGACCAGAAAAAAAACCCCAAAAACCAAACCCCAAAGTTTTTCTTATCCTCTTGGTTTATTTGAAGTGAGCACCATAGTTGTGGTAGGCAACACATGCAGACTTGCATAGGTCTTGGCTATTGTGGATGCACTCGTACTCCAGAAGACAAGTGATTTTGCCTCTTCGGCTTCTCTGCATTGCCTAAGAAATCTACATGGCAAGAGAAACATTCTCATTTCATCACTTTGAAACTGTTGGTGATGTTTTAAATAAATTATTTTAACCAAGATGGCTATTTCGGAGCATCCTGCTGTCGGACGCCATCTGTTTGGTAAGCGTCATCATTTGTGACTTCTGCAGTGTGGGAACCAAATGTCAGAGGCTGTCAAAGCATTTTCCATCATGCTCTAATTCTGGCTGAACAGAAATCCTGTTTATTCACTTTTCTCAAGTAATGTACAGTAGACTTCTTGAGCTTTTTAATTGAGCCAGGATTACAGTCAAATGAAAACTGTAGTCTTTCTACAATTAAATTTTCTCAGAAGAAGAATCTTCATAGAATTAAGGTAGAGATTTGGTCAAATGAGGCTGTCAAAGAAAAATCAGATGTTACTTTGTTAATTATTACTAATTTTCAATGTGCTAAGTAGTTTTTTTGGTGAGAGTTCTCAGTTGAATATATAATACTTTCAAGCATAAAATTAAGGTCTGGTCTGTCCTAGCCACTTAATGTTTTGTTGGTGTTTTCATAAATGTACAGTGTAAGTCCAGCCATTTTAGACAAAGCATTTTTCCTTGTCTAAACTATCCCATTATCCTAATGCTATTGTCAGTATGCTCTTTTGCACTTCTGGGCCCATTTCTTAAATTTTTGGGCTTCTCCAGAAGAAAGTTCAGTAGTCATGTTTTTGTTTAATCTCTCTTGATTTTCTGTTTCCTTAAAATTCTGTGTACATCTCATGGTTATGAAATGTAGAGTCCCAGTTAAACTATGCAGCATGTGGGAAGAACATGGGCAAAGTTTCACTGAACTGTACATAAAAATACTTTGATTCTGATTGGTGACACATCATTCATTGTGTCATTATCATCCTTTAAGCAGGGGTGGTCATCCAGGGTAATACTGTTATGGCTTTGTGTAATAGGAAAACAGGACAACACATGGTTGTTGGTTTTTAGGGTTTACTTCTTTTTAAAAATTTGTGGTGAAAATCAGATCTTTTCTTTGTATTCACGTGACTGAATTTCACAAACCATAATAACAATCATCTTTTTCTCAGGAAAATGCTGTGAATGGAGAGCATCTGTGGCTGGAGACAAATGTTTCTGGGGACCTCTGCTACCTGGGGGAGGAAAGCTGCCAAGTCAAATTCTCAGTAAGTTATTTTCAGATTTCCTTCTGAAATCCTTTCTGAAGTAACAAGCCTGACTTCAGACTGATAGAGTGCTCAGGCACTTGGGGGTTTGAATTGTTTGCCACTGTTGTTGATGCTTGTGTTCCAGGATAAGAAATTCAAAAAGGGAAAAAGGCTGCTGACTAAATATTTTATTGCTGGGGAAAAAAGCCCCAAACAATTTTGAGTGACCCAGATTATTTACGTAGTGAGAATGGATGTAATAAGTAGCCTTATTAATATGATAAGGGAAAAAAAGTTAGAATATTGAGATATTTCAGAAATGTTCAAGGAAAGTAGCCTATTTCATTTATATACACAAATATATAGACTGTATCGATGAGTCCTGGACTTGGATCACCACAACCCCGTGCAACACTACAGACCTGGGGCAGAGTGGCTGGAAAGCTGCCCAGTGGAAAAGGACCTGGGGGCATTGGTTGACAGCTGGCTGAGTATGAGCCAGCAGCGTGCCCAGATGGCCAAGAAGGCCAAAGGCAACCTGGCTTGTATTAGAAATAGCGTGACTAGCAGGACTAGGGCAGTGATCATCCCTCTGTACTCAGGGTGAGGCTGCACCTTAAGTACAGTGTTCAGTTCTGGGCCCCTCACTACAAGAAGGACGTGGAGGTGCTGGAGAGTGTCCAAAGAAGAGCAATGAAGCCGATGAAGCGTCTGGAGTACAAGTCTTATGGGGAGCAGCTGAAGGAACTGGAGTTGTTTAGTCTAGAGAAGAGGAGGCTGAGGGAAAACCTTATCACTCTCTGCAACTACCTGAAAGGAGGTTGTAGCAAGGCGGGTGTTGGTCTCTTCTCTCAAGTAACAAGCAATTGAAAAATAGGAAATGGCCTCAAGTTGTGCAAGGGGTGGTTTAGATTGGATATTAGAAAAATTTATTCACTAATAAATACAGATAACTATAACATGTTATGGTTGTGAGGGGCTTTCATTAGCTTAAGAACTAGAGATGGTTGTAGCTTCCAGTGCCACAGCATCCAAAAATCATTATAATGACTTAAAAAGAAAGATATTAAAAAATTAACTGCTTGTAAAGCATCACCTTTGTTTGCTTTTTGCAGTTTTAGGGATTGATTCCTTTATGTTATCGTACTCTTCTTGGTAAACAGACTAAAAACATACTTAAAGTTAGTAAGTCGCAAAACACAGCAAAGCTTAGTCTGTTATACAACATCATGATTCTTCAGGTGAGACATTAGAACAATACTCCACATACATGTGAACATGCATGGTTAGGGGCTATCTAGATAATTCTGAGACTTAGTAGAATAATGATTATTCTGTATAATAATATATATATTATTCTGTATAATAAATTCTGAATAATGATTATTCTGTAACGTGAGCCGAAGCTGTATTCCCTGTTTCTTCTTGAGTTTATTTCCAATATATTGAAAATTCTAATGAAATAATTTATTAGAGATTTAAATGAACATGGATAAATTGAATGTAAAACTCTAGACAAATCCATCTTGATTTACCATGTTTATAAATTTTCTGTCCCTCAAGCACAGGTCTATAAGTTAAACTACGAAAATTAATTCTATCTAGTTTATTAAATTGAGTATCTACAAGGAAAAAAGTAAATATATTTTCTCTCACCTGGATGCATTCTCTTGTCTTTCATATGCTTTGGCCCAAGGGATTCAATGGGAATTATTTTAAAAGCCTTACTGAAATTAATATAATTAGCCAGCATAATTAGACTGAAAATTTTATCCCTGCTGTAACATTTCATAAACGTTTTACAACATTCTGGGAGAAGGTTATCATTCTCTGCTAAATGACCCAAGTATTTTTCTGCAAGGCAATGCTCAGGCCCATCAAATTAAATATTACATGATAAAGCATGAAACGACATATTCTTCCAAACTGGTCTTTCTCTGATTTGCATGTATGGTTTTTCTCCTCTTTTCACTGGCTCTGCGCATCCTCTTGGGAGGCTGTTCCCTTTTAGAGCAGTGATCTGCACTCTAACAGCCTTATCTGCTACCCAAAGGGAACCTTTTACTTCTAGTTCACAAGCTGGAATACTGTGAACTAGAAGCTGGAATACTGTGGTGCTTTGTCTTTTGCAAAGTCCAGTACTTATCTGGAAGAGCTTCAGACCTTTTTTCAATGTACAGACCAGTTGAGAGCATGAAAAGAGAGAGAGAAAAAATATGTTACATAAGAAGAGAAACATTTCCTGTTTCACAGCTAACTTTTTTCCTCCTAGGAATAGTGTACCTCCATGCACACCCATGTCCCTTTCCTCTTGCAGAAATCTGCTCTGCGGAGGAAGTGTGCTGCCTGCAAGATTGTGGTCCACAACGCGTGCATGGAGCAGTTAGAGAAGGTAAGACATTGCCATCTTCTGGAGCTTGATATGGACAACACTCATTTAATTATTTTACTGATGTTTCAGTCTGGCAAACACCTTATGCCAAAGTAGGCTATTTTAGATGTTTTGACAATATATTTGTTAAAAAGTTAACTTGAAATTCCAACTTATTTTTTAAAATAGATTTCTTCAAATGCTGTGAACTATAAAAAAACTCCAACCCAACAACAAAAACCACAGAATGCTTTCACAATTTTTATAATTAAAAAAGATAATTTCCCTCTACTTACAGATTGAAAATTGAAGTGAGGAAATGCAGTATCCTTTCATGCACAAAACTAGCCTTCCAAAATTCCTCAACTAAACCTAGTATAATTCATCTTATGACAGCTACATTTGTTATGAGCAGTGCAGCATAAGATGCTACTATGAATGCTTGTTTCGGTGTGTTTACTACACTATACTGTTTTGTCCTCAAGATCTCAGAAATTAACTTCTTGTTTTTAAAACAGGAAACATCAAACCTTTCCTTTATATTACCATTGTTTCTGTGAGTCCTGCTTCTCAGTTCCTTCAAGGATCTCTCTTTACCCCCAAGTGCCTATAGAATATCTATCACCGAGTTCTCTTCCCATCAGTGATTCTTCTTCATTATGCTAAACTCTTAATGTGTTAAAGAAATTTCCCCCTACTCTTTTTCTTTCTAGGTGGGATATGTGTAAAGAAATACGAGTGGGAATTTCCCCATTGATTTCACTAGAGCTTCGTTTTCACTGCTGTGTGTTTTGCAATGTTGTTCTCCATAAAAGAAGTTGCTGCATAACAAATTTATATCAGCAAAATTTTGAAAGGAGTTTTTCCTTTCCAAGTACTTGGACTTGTGTTGACAAATGTCACAGTGATTGCCATAATACCAAGTACCATTCCCACCCCTGATGCTTTCACCCACACTGAAATTAGCATTAGCACATGCTTTCAGCACAAAATATTACCAGTGAATTTTTCATTATTTCCTTCATCAGCAGTAGTGCTAACTCTCCATAGCCCATCGAGGTGGTGGCATTGCCACCAGGGCAAATGAGAACTTAGATAAAAGCCATTCTGTTGAGCTTGTTTTTGCCATTCTGGAGACAATGACATTCACCTCTTGGCAGAGAATGTTAAAAAGTCTGCATCCCTCTTAAACCCTGTGGAGTTTAAAACTGGTACGTAAGTCACCTGCTTGGCCCTCTTTGTAAAGGTGTAAGTAAAATAAAGGTGAAGGTCTTTCCAGCATGCCATGACTCAGCAGTGAAACAACAAATCGCAATTCCAGGTGAGGAGCAATGGAAGAAGACTAATACTGCTATGGCTTTTATTTCTTCTTAAGTAATAGGTATTTTTTTTACTTTTTCCTTTCTCTTTTTCTCTCCCCATTCTCTATCCCTCACTTGTGCTGTTATTTTGAAGGCCATTATTAAATGAAGGAAGAACTTATATGGGAAGTATTGT
>NW_010307058.1:0-20808 GCF_000700745.2 Antrostomus carolinensis | reverse complement strand
TTCATGAGAAAAGCGTAGCTGTGAAGTATCCCTAAGCATTTTATTCTTTGAAGGATAATCAGCTTGAGCTTGAATCCATTTCATTTAGTGCAACCTTACCTCAAGTATCCTTTAGCCTTTTCCCACGCCTCTCTCTTCTTCAGTATATATATTTTCTTTCTACACCTCCCCTTCTCTTATTTCTATTTTTTTTGTTTGGTTGTTTCCCACGCCTCTCTCTTCTTCAGTATATATTTTTTTTTCTTTCTACATCTCCCCTTCTTTTATTTCTATTTTTTTGTTTGGTTGTTTTTTTTTTTTTCCTCAAGTGATTTTGGGTTTTTCTCATAGGACTCCCTTGTTGTTTGTCAAATGCTTTTTCTCTTCATCTTCCTAAAAATTTTTTCTGTTCATGGAAGCTCCTTTTGTCTTCTTTCTGTCCTTCCTCTCCCATCTGAAGAAGGCAAAACCCCTGCATGAGGCAATACAATGCTCCTCAAATGGTTTTTGGTTGGGGTGGTGGATAAAAGCAGCGTGATCTGAGCAAGAGATAGAAATATAGGGTAATTTGCACAGTTCTTTATGTGAATGAAGATTTATCCACAGATTTTGTTTATGAAGATATAAAGCTGGGATGTGCAAAATGGACTTACAGAGTTAGATGTCCAGGTCCTATTAACTTTTGAGACTTCATTTTAAGTCCACTGTGGAAATGATCCTCAGAAAAAAGCAGATGAAGTGGTTTCCTTCTAGGCAAGGGGGAGACAGCTTAAACAATTGAACTGAGCAGGCAGCAATAGTGTTAGTGAAGATGAAGGCTGTGTAGAAATCTAGCAAGGGGAATTATTATGGCATATGAAAAGAGATTTAGATTTTCTGGCATCCAAGTAAGTTCCTTTGTTCAGCTAGTGAAGCTAATATTTTAAGAGAAAATAAATATTTTAGAAGTCTGACCTCGATCAACATATTGACATATTGGAATAAATTCTCACTCAGCTCACTTTCAGTTCTAACAGCTTTATTTTAATGCCAGATTAATTTTCGCTGCAAACCAACTTTCCGAGAAGGAGGCTCCAGATCTCCAAGAGAGGTAAGTAATGGACAAATGACAGTTGCTTTTCATTTAATTTGTGTGCTGATCCACCCGATGTGGAGCTGCAGCAGTGCTTTTAGATTCAGAGGAGCCTTGGACAGAATATTGGTTCCCAGTGGGGCATGTTCTTTTCCCCAGAATAAATGTAAAATGAATTCTAGCTGAAGGACTCCATTACTTCTGCTGACAGAAACCATTTCATCTTTCTGTTGTCTCTCTTTTCCCATTCATTCAGCCAGTCTTTTTTTTTTTTTTCTTGCATAGCATTTATTTTTCTTCCTGACCTTGGAACTAGTATTCTTTATTTTCTCTCTATTTCCTTCTCCTTCCACTTGCTTCTCGCATATTTTTTTTTTTTTTCTGGAAGTATCTGTAGTGTCCAAAGATTTTTTTTTTTTTTTAGTAAAAACAATAAACCATTCAAAAATCTTATGGTTTGCCTCCAGCTACTGCATGAATTCAGCTCCTTTGAAGGTGCTGGGTATTTATTATTGCTATTGGTATATTTATGTATCTATCTTGCCTAGCTAGAAGCCAGTGTTTCAAAAACATCTCTTAACTTTTATAGTCAATTTGGTGGCCAGCTTGGTCTCCTGTCTTTTGCCCACTGCTTGCTGCCATCCAGGGTGTCAGTAGTCCAAACAAGGATAAAAGACTGCTTCAATGACTACTCCTTCCTTCTCTCATTCACTTCTCCTGCACTGACTTGTGTTTTTTTTGCATTATAAAGCTATATTTCCAAGCAGAACAGAGCAAGGTCCTGCATTGTGCCTGGTAACAGCAGTGTTTGGGCACTTCTGTGCTCTGCATTTAGGTGATGATTATCTCTGAATCATGTAATGAACTTTCTTCTTTTTGTAGAAGAGTACTGAGAGTGTAGTTCTAGCCACATTTCACCATGGATAAAAGAACACCATCTCATCCTTATTCCTCCTATGGTTTTGGTTGTGTCTGGGGTTGCCTGTGGGGACTGATGCATTTTGCTCCAGAAAAGATTGCATTGGCTGAATGACCTTTCATTTGGTGTCTGTAAACTAATTTCCCACAGATGGTACCTTTGAGTGCAAACTGTCATTGCTTCTATAACATATTTTTTTTTGTCTTTCTTTTGCAGAACTTTGTCCGACACCACTGGGTGCACAGGCGGAGGCAGGAGGGGAAATGTAAGCAGTGTGGAAAGGTAAGACTTCTAGTGCAGCACAAGCACAACACTGGCCACTTATGAATTCAGGGTAATAGTCACTGAAATTTTTCTATCCTAAGCACTTGCCTTCTCTTAAGCAGAAAATGACAAGCCTGATATGTTGAGTGGTAGCAGCCCTGACTCCCATATGGGAAGAGAAAAGGCAGCTGCATCTGCAGGCATGAGCACATTCTGTGTCCTGGGACATTGTGCTACACTGGCTGGTGAAAATGAGGAGGAGGAAGGCTATGGCTCCTTGAGCTTCTTTCTTCCTTAAGCTAAGCCTCTGCCAGTAAAGTGTTCTCACAGTGCTGTCCCCTGTGCCAAAATTGTGATGGCCTATTTTTTCAGGATTCTGGAAAAAGGAAAGCTGTTGCTTTTTTTTCCCTGCCCCAGAAGACTCTAAGATTTGTGAGATTGTTTCACGTTTCCTCTGCTGTGTAGATTGTAAAGTTAATTTCTGAAAAGCTATAAAAAGGGGTAAGAAGTACCTTAGCTCCTGAAGACCTTTCTTCTGAAATATTATGAACCCATGAAAACTGTTGAGACATATTTTAAAATTAAATGAACCCAGGGGTTTAATTTCCTTTCTCTAGCACGTTATTATACTTTTGCCTCCCTCTTAACTTCAACCAGTAAGAAAGACTGCGTCTCATCCCCATGGTACAGCCCTTAAGTTAGGGGAAAATTAGATTTGTATCTAGATACTGTATCACCAGCTACAACAAAACATGCAAAAAACCAATGTGGTGGTCTTTATAGCAAGTAGCATGCGAACAATGCAGCAAGGCACATTGCATGCAGCATTCTTATGGTATGACTTTGCAGTAATATTGCCTTCCTCCTCTGCCATTTTGGCCTGGATCTCCCCTAGAGGCATTAGGAGTTGATTTTTGCAGTGGGAGTACTTACTGCCTATTATAGCAAAGCCTGTGCTGGGTACATTCATGTGAGCAATGTGACCAGTCCATCTTAAAATTCCTATTGATCTTGACTGATGAGGAGAAGTTCAGAGGAAAAGAGTTTTCCTCTTAAATAAGAAATATTCAGTTAAGACTAACATGAATGTATTGTAGTAGAGTTCTTTGTCAAGAAACAGAAAGGATTAAGAAAAAAAACCCCATTACATTTATTGGCCAAGCAGTCTCCTATTACAGCAAAACACTTGTCTGTCTCATGCTCCGCTGTTACATTTCTTGTATCTCTGAGCGAGAACCTTTTTTTATATTCTCTTGTCATGCAAGAAAAAGGGGGCTATCATTGAAATGGAATGGCAGTGAATTTAAAGCAATAAAATAAAGTATTATTGATGGACTACTTAATGATCCTGATAGATCTCATTGTTATGTAATATTGTTATCACATGTCTGGAATTATGTGGTTAAATATTATAATGTTCATTAATAATAAACTGAGTAAAGAAAGTAGAAATGAACATTTAGGATATACTTATCTCATGCTTCAAGTCATAAGCCAGTGGAAAGGAATTAATGCTCCCCCACACCTTTAGCATGGCTTTGTGGCTTTATATTTTATGTGCCTTCTATGCCATGGTTGATACTTCCCAAGAGCTGGAGAACAGAGATGTCTATGTCAGTGTTTCACCTCAGGTCAGAAGTGCATTTTGGAAGAAATTTTCTGGATTGTCATTACTTACTATGGTTCACACATGGAACAGCCTTGGAGCAAAGGAACTGAATTCCTTTTAGATTAAGATTAATTGAAAGTTAACTCTGCAGCTACTAATGGGCCTTCAGTCCAGAGGACCAGACTATAGCTAGTCAAAAATAAAATTATTTGAAAATCCTTGTGTATAGTGTCCTCAATACCAACAGAGCTTCTGCTCCCACTGTTACATGTCACTAGCTAGCACAAATACAGCTCACATGGTCTCACCCAGACTTTTGCTTCTATTCTCCTTCCTATGGATGATTTCACTGTTGTACTGCTGAAGTACCATACGCAGAAATTGGTGCAAGGGAAGGGGGCTAGAAAGTCTCGTTCAAATTCTTACTGAGTGTGGTGGAACCAAATGATCTGTTTCTGTCTACTTGCTGTGATGATTCCCCTTTTTTTGGAGACTGTAATAGAAGGATGGCCATACCTCTTAAGACAAAATACCGCGAAGCCAAATATTCAACAGTGGATTATTATGGAAAAACTAAGTAGTGGCAGGTGTTTAGTGATGCATCCCCAAAACAGTCTCCCAGCCTCTAAGAATTTCTAGCTCGTGAATTTCCAGGAATGGTGTCTTTATATTTAACAGCCTATGATACCTTTTTCTCCTGTGATCTTGTCTAGTCTCTCCTTGACTTCCTGTAAAGTTGTAGCATTTGCAACATTCTTTAGCAAGGAATTACCAAATTTAACCTCCTGCTGTGAGAACCATGTTTTGTTTGTTTCAAGCTTGTCACTTACTAGTTTTTTCTAATAGCTCTTGTGTTGGAAGAGATGGTAAATCAAAACTTCCAAACATCATTCTCTACACCATTTATGATGTTTAAGAACTCATTTATTTCTCTTGCAGGTGGAGAAAAATATAGTTTTGTAGCTTTTAGCTGTTATTAGCTGTTTGTTACCTGGGATCATCAGAGAAATTAATATTTCTTTTTTTTTTTTTTCTTTATGTAATACAACATAAGAATGTTCAGACTATGTGGTCTAGCATCTAGTTTGTGACTGTGTGCAGTAATAACAGCTTAAGGATGAATGCAGAGCAATCTTTTCTTCATATACTTCCAGTCACCAGTGGCTTAGGGATTTTCCAAGACTAAGAATGTACGTGGACCGTCATAGACACTTTATTTCTTTCTACTTTCTGTGGTGTCCAAAGCAATGTGTTCACTGTATACACACAGTGTGCAGCTACAGTGTCTATCTTTTTTTGTTACTGGTCCCTTTAAAGGCCTATGGATTGATGCAGAGCTATATGTTTCCCCTGCATATAATGTCAGGATTGAAATTTCTAGTAACTGAAATGCAGTTCTAGTTCTTTGCTATTTTAGCAGATCACCATCCAAGTGCTTCTGTTGCTGTGTGTATTCACGTTGCAATAATACCTGACTCTCCTACAGTAATGTTGCATTGAGACATCTCTGAGAGCATTAAAAAGGGAATAAACATAATAGGAAAATATGTGCAAAACCAAATTATTACTTCCCCTAATACTGATGTGAAAATACTCTTTATTACAAATATTCGAGAATATAACCAAAACATGTTGTGACTATTAGTCCCTTTGCACTCTGTGTTTATGGGTGTCTATATTAATGTGGACTTTGATCCCAATTATTTAGACAGATTGTAATCACCATCACAAGCTGGAGATTCTGGTGCTCTCTTTGTCCAAATGTATTTCCTCTGGTAAGCACAACTGTTTATTTCCACAGGAGCAGCTCACGGTACGGGATTTTGTGTGTTGTATGGGAATTGGGTGCCAGTGAATCAGGGCTAATCAGGTACTGTTAGGCTGATATTCTTACAAAAGTGATATTCATTTTCTATCCAAAAACTTCTAAATTTTTGCAGATGACGACCTTCATGACCCAGGAACAAGGTAGCTGTATTTTAGTTTTCCTTCTCACTGAGAGAAGGAAGAAAAGATGATTTCTGGTGGAATATGAGGGGGTCCAGTGTTTCAAACTGGTAGCCTCTAACAAACCTCACTGTGACTTGCAGTGCATTGCTTTATTTCATCGGTTTCTTTATTTGTAAAGCTAGCTTTCAAATAATTGCTATCTTACTTCAAACATGTATCCTTGGGAAGAATTAGCTCACATTTGTGAAGCAATTTGAGGAAGAAAAGTGGTGTTTCATTGCTACTTATCATTAATATGTTTTTATTGGTGTATAATTTTCTCTAATGACTCCCTAAAAGCCCAATGGCTTACTAAATAAATGAAAAACAGTCCATCCAGAACCAGACAAGCTGCTCAGTCCATATGTTTAAAATACACCACTGATGGGCTGTGGAATTAATGTACTGAATTTTAGGTTTTATTAGTGGAGGTTTTGGGAGAGAAGAATTTCTCCCCTGCTTGTTACAAAGCTGAACAGAACAAAACATTTCGTGCCGGTGAGGGGCTGAAATAATTTTTTTAATATACTTTGGGACAAGAAAGAGTAAAATTTGTGAGAAACATTATAAAGCACTAGTCTAAGTGAGAATAGAGTGTTTTGTCCAGTGTCACACCACTGTTCCATCACTCGTATTGTCATATTGTCTCTGTTTTTTCTTGTTCCCACACCTAATGGCAGACTACATCTGCCCAGCCAGAAGCAGCTGGCCAGCTTGTCTTCATGAAGCCATTTGGCCACGCTCCATTACTAAACCTGAATATGCCAGATCACCATCATTATGAAGAATCTACTCTTTAAATTTCTCTGAATGTATAACCTGAAGTATCAAGGGAAGGTTTAAAAAAAAATATATATAGTCTAGGTAGAGGTGACACAAGTGTCTTTAGAAATAGACCTTAGTTGTTGATGTGGTCTATCTGATCTGGCAAGCTGGTCTGAGTACGTGCTGGGGGACACCTGAAGAAGTAGGTGCGCTGTGCACTTCTGCATGGTGAGTGTCAGACAGGGAGCCACCTCCTCGTTGGAGTATTGATAGGGTTGTCCTCAGCTACTACATATGGACAGGTTGTAGCTCAGTCTCTCTCTTAAACAGGAGTAGTGCATCTCTGGATGGGATTTTGGCTGTTCATTTAATTCTCCTTCTTGATGTGCTTGACATTGGCATTGCACTGAGCGCTACTAGGCTCTTTTTTTTTTTCTGGTGGTTGTCCATCTTCCTGTTCATTTCCACAGCAACTAGGATTAGAAGGAATTGCAGAAGTTTTGAGGAAATGTCCTGTTAGATGTTACTAAATCAGATTATTATAACCCTTTGCACTGGGTCTTGGGCATTGCCCAGCATGTAGGAGATTTAGGTAAAACTCATTTTGTCAAAAAGAAAGCTGGCTCACAAATTTATGACTTGGTAGAGAGACATTCAATTAGAAAACTCTGGGTGGTGATGGGCTACTTAATATAGTAAAGAGGCTTGGTAGAAGCCAATGAATAAAGGATCTAGACAACTGTAAATCTGAAATTAATCTAAGCAGTGAAGATGACTATGATAAACTGTTCAATAGAGTTCTAGACTTTGCATCTCTGCAGCCACTAACCCAAATAATTTTTTTTCCTCTGACTAGAATAAGCTTTAGCTGAACATGAATTTTTCAGGCTGTAACTCCAATTGCCATTTGTTGCCTGTGTTATATGCAAGAAGGATGTGTATGAAGTGGTCTTTTCTACCCTTAGAATTTAAAGCAAACTGATGCCTGCTGATACTGCATTCTACAAAATTTAAACTCTTCTGTGGGAGAATAAAATCTTGTATATTTGCTGGTGTTTTTTTCTCTTTAAAACTATAAAGAAATATTTCATTTTTTATCTGTTTGATTTGAACCAGACAATCTTGGTTTTTGTGATTTACTAAAAAGATTTTGATTCGATTCAGCTTAATAAAGCAATAAACAATTTCCCAATCAGAACATTTCTACATAGACATTGTAGCTGATTCTACTATGTATTTAAAAAAACCCCACAAAACAACAACAACAAAACCAAAGAAAAATGAAAATTTGAATTCTTGTTCATATTTAGAGCAAAAAAAGACTGCAATGACAGAATGTTCTCTTCAACTGACAAATCTGAATCTTATTCAGGTCTGTAGAAATCCATTGGAATAGGTGTTTCTTCTGTGATGCTTTTTCCTTTCCTTCTTTTTAACTACAAAAATTAAGGCAAAGCATAAAAATTTGGAGAAGTGTCTCTAAAACGTGTATATGAAAATGCCCTAGTTGAAGAACCCTCTCTGAATCCTGTCATTATTTTATCCCCCTCAAAATGTTTGGTATTTAAGAGCTTTGAGGCTGAACCAATGTATCTGATTGCAGTGAACTGATTTAGCCTAGAATCTGGCAAGAGTTAAAGGTGTAAATTTTCTTGTAGCCAGGAGAAATTTAATAATTTTTTCCTCCTTATTCTAGGGCTTTCAGCAGAAATTCTCCTTCCATAGTAAAGAGATTGTGGCCATCAGTTGTTCCTGGTGCAAGCTGGCGGTAAGTGGACAGTACTCAGGGAGACCGGTAGCAGCATCACCAAATTGACCACACTGCGAGCAGTTTCCCTTCTCTGTGTATCACTTCTAATTTTGCCATTTCTGTTCCTTTTACTCAAAGACACCATAACTTCACCTGGCTTACATAAGTACTCTAGGAGAAGAGTCTTGCTGTACAACATAGCTGGTGGCTCAGAGAGCTTTTTATATACACAATTGCATCAAACTAGCTTGTAGTCTCGGATGGGGAAGATCTTCATTTATGTGTTCCTAAAACTTCATGGTTTGAAGGACTTGAAGGTGGTGGAGTTGTGGGAATATTGCACAAGCTTTTGTACCATCACCCTCTTCTTCTCCATGCTTCCCCTTTCTCTTTGTTTTTCTTGGCCTCTTTATTGACTCTACTCTTTTCTTCTCTTACAGTTTCATAATAAAGTCACCTGTTTCATGCTACATCATATTGAGGAACCATGTTCCCTGGGGGCTCACGCTGCTGTCATTGTGCCTCCCACCTGGATCATTAAGGTGAAGAAACCTCAGGTAACTGCATGCTGATGTCTGTTTCTGAAGTGGTATGGCTGTGCAGGGCCACCCTGGCTCTGCAGCTCAGCACTCCTTCACTAAGGCATGCTTCTTCAACCCTGTCTCTATCCCTGAAACCCAGCATACATCCATGGTGATTATGAACCTGTATCCTCCTGCCCTTCCATCCAGCCCTTCAGTAGGTTTCCCTGTTTGGGATGATTAGCAACAAACATTACTCTTGTTCTGAGCAAATCCAGCTCAGGTTTGTTCTTCCAACTGTGACTTCAGTGAGCATACTGCAAGAAAACCCCTGTGTTGTAGGCAGTCAAGCATGTTTCATTAAATAGAGCTGAGTAAATAGAGGAAAAAAACATTCATAAACATTCACTTCAAGCTTTTGTAATGGATGTGATATGCTTTAGACAGGATACTGCCTTGTGGTGAACACAATAGGGAGAGAAGGTATCCAAAAGAGAACTGGCCAAAAATTAAAAGGAGATTCCCATCATGCAAGAAGTATTTTGTTCTTTGAAAACTTGTTTTCACTCCAGGTTGAACTGAAAGAAACAGACAAACATATGCTGA
This sequence comes from Antrostomus carolinensis, assembly GCF_000700745.2. Taxonomy (NCBI): domain Eukaryota; kingdom Metazoa; phylum Chordata; class Aves; order Caprimulgiformes; family Caprimulgidae; genus Antrostomus; species Antrostomus carolinensis. The sequence goes on along the minus strand of NW_010307058.1, from coordinate 11,334 downwards.
ACATACCAGGCAGCTGAAAATGCTGGAAAAAGTTTTAATTCAGAAGCACTAAAACAAGGTTGTTTTGTGTGGGGTTCCCCCCACCCCTCCTCCCTCTGATGAACAGTACAGTTTGTACATTAGCTTGTCCATCCTTGGGAATTGACCCAGGGCTTTCTGTCTCTGTGTCCTAGTGGGCAGCAAGAAGATAAGTTTGGGCTGTAGGCAAAGGCCTAAGACATAAATAGTCCCGTGGAACTCGAAAAAGGTCAGAGTTGGGACACTGGTTAATCTTTAGTTACAGTCTAGGGATATGCCTGTCAGATTTGTGTGTGAGTAGCACTTCTAACAAGCTGGATATTAAAGACAAGAAGAGGAAAGAAAAGTACAGAGTAATCAAAAAGTCGACCAAAGAGAGCACTGTTTCTTCTTTAGGTCCAGAACAGGCAAGATCCCTAGTAACCTCTGCTCTGAGAAAAAAGGTTTCTTTGGCACTTACATTCTTCCCCCTGCCTCCCCATTCATCTTTCACTATTAGTTTACTTCAGCCTCTTCCAGAGAAATCTTTTTTTCCTCTCTTGTTGAAGAGTCCTTGGCAGAGACTTAATCTTCTTGGCTAATTTTCGGCATCAGTGTGGCAGAAAAACGAGGCTGGCTCCTTTACTATGTCCTTAAAGAGACTGTATGGCTCATTACTCTTAAGTCGTCAGGTCCCTGAGTTTCACAGCAGACTGCCTGGAAGCTCTGCTTTGGGTATGAGCCACAGAATTTGTAACATTAAGGGTTTATGGTCTGAGGTGGATCCATGAGATAGAGATCCTTGGGCTGGGAACCACTAGGAAGGACTTCCTAGCTGATGCAGTCCAAACCTGGAAATTGAGTACTGCCAGGGTCCTTGGGCATTTTGTACCCTAACCATTTCACTGCAGCTAACCCCATACACATGGGAGAAGGGAGATAACTGATCTGAGAACCACCTTCTGTGGTCAGAGATGTTGCCTTTTTCCTAGGTCTAATAAGGAAATGAAATGTTTTTGAGCCAGCACATTCCCCATTGATTTATCATTCAAATTGTTTTAAATCACCATTTAAAACCAAAACAAGCAAACCCCAAAACAAACAACCAAAGAAAAACCAACCAAAATCCCTTTCATATGCTTCTGAATATATTTTCTTGTGAAAAAAGAAAGATTATTGGATTTTTATCATTTTATGGTTTACCAAAACCTCTTTTTTTTGACCTGACAATACAATGCAGTCACCATTCTCTTAACGAAAATCAGGAAAATTATATTAAAACCAAAAATAAAAAATTTTAATAAAAAGAAAACACTTTAATATAGACATATCTATGTCTTGACCTTACTAAAAGAAGCCTTTCTTTGATCTTTTAAATTCTTATTTAATTTAATTGCTAGTAAAAAAACCCCAAAACTACACTTGTAATTTTCTTTTGATTTGGCATTTAGCAAGTGCAGTATACCTTTCTTATAATATTTTTAGAGAATTTTCTTGTCTATTCATTTTTTAGAAAAGTTAAAATAAAAAGTAAATCTGTTCCAGTTCATTATAATTCATAGGGAAAATGCTTTTAATAAAGGTTTAAAATGTTAAATCTTTAAGAAAATGTTAGCTTTGTGTGCCTGAGTCATGAGTGGACAGGAAGTACTTTGATTCGATATTCCCTCTCCACATGTCTTGAGTCCTTGAAATCTGAGGTCAGTAGCAGGTAAAAATTTTGTCTTGAGTAACTGAAGCATTGGATACATCAAAATTATATTTAGCACAGACAATGGGCATATTTCCATGAAATTTCTGAACAGCACCCATTGCAGTGTTAGCTCTGGGGGAATGCATCTTTATTGCTGTAGATAATACTGATGCATCTTTCAGATTTTTGGCAGAAGTCTTGTGGGTTGTTTTTTTGGGTTTTTTTTGTTTGGTTATTTTTTTTTTTTAAGGAAATATTCTTTTTCTCCCCTCCTGCTATTTCTGGCCAGCTCTACTTCTGTGTATTATGACCCTCTTCACCCTATATGCATGTTTGATAAACACTGGCAAATATTGACTTCATTTAATCCACAGAAAACAAACAAGATATTCAGAAATTTTTATTAATTCAGATAGTAAATAAATGTGTAGCCAGCAATCTGTTTTTTGCATGTTCCACAATCAAAATAAATTTGTCTATAAGGCTTTTTGCTATAAATTATTTCCTCAGCTCTATTTAACGACTCACATTGGTCACAGGCAACTCCTGAACTGAATTGCCTACTCATATGAAATTGATTTTGGTGGTGCCTTCATCCTGTTTGCTGGTTGTTTCTTTTAAGCAAATAAGATGCCTTTTTGTAGCAAAACCTTACTCTGATTTTTAATTTTCATTTCTCTTTTTATTGCTACAAAAATAGTTCTCCATGCTTAGTTTGTACAACATGGGTCACCACCTTTCATATTCTGGGCTTAAATAAAGAGAATCACAGAATCACAGAATCTGATTACCAGCAATGTTATGGTAATGAAACGTTATGGTGTTAATTGGTTAAAGATAATCTCTGCTGACAACCTACAATCTAAATGGGGAGCTTTCATTTCTTGCAAGCAATTGACTACAAGATGAAGAATATTCAGAATGATTCAAATAGCTTTTGGACTGGTGGTAGCCCTGTTTGTAATAACCCATTTACATGAATGGAAAATTCCCCGTATCTATTCCATGTTACTCATAGTGTGAGCCACTTCTGTAACTTCTTTACTGATTTCCCATGTTTCTGTACTGTGTTAGCAGCATTTGGTCCCAACTCTGATTTCCTGGGGTTCAAATCAATTCCATCTCCTAGTTTGTGAGAGCAGGTTACCTGTGTTGGCTGGTGGTATTTTTTTATAGGTGAATTTTGGTAGGTCAAGTTAGCTCTATGCTATGCTTATGCTGTGGGAGAAAAGTAGCTAGTAAGGAGGATTTGGCTGATTCAGCTAGTCTTCTGTTTGGGAAGGCAAAGATAGTAAATGTAAAATTCCAGATTTTTTTCTGTTTGAGGTGAGTAAATGTGGTGTTTTCTTCTTTTCCTCCTTTGAGGACCTTGAAAAAGTATTAGTGAATATTTATACTTCTGGGTTTATTTCTTTATTTTCCCAACTACTGAATGCAACTGGCTTGTCAGATTGTGGTTTGTGAACAACCAGAAGGTGATCAAGATTGGCCTTCCTAGAGGCTATTCATTATTTAAGTCATTTGAAGCCTGGCATGCTAAAAACCTTTGAAAATGAAGGCTAAAATGTTGTAAATGAAAGGGTTGAAAGAGTCCATTTGGTTTACTTGAGATAGTCTGTAACCCTCACATGACCCTACATCATACAAAAAGGACTCCAATTCTTCTGTTCATCTAGCTAAACTTGCTTAGAACTACAGTGACCATGCAATAATATAAAAAATATTTCTTTAAGATGGCCACACTGACATCTGCAAATGAGAGGTTTCCTCTTTAGAGGCAAGTTAGGATTTACATATGGTGCCCATTTAAAGGTATGCTTTGCTATCAGGTACTTCACTGAATAGCACTATATATTTATAAATACTCATCACCTTGTTAAGTGGACAAGGTAGTATTTATCCATTTCTTCAGTTTAATGTGCAAAGACTGATGGTTACTATTGCCTGTTATTCTTCTGCATGTTTGTAAAGAGAACCTACATATGTTTAAGCAGCGTTTTTGCCTTTCATCTGCTATGGACATACAATTGCATTCATCATAGCAAAGCTTTAGGTTCTCTAAACTATAGGTGTAGGCATGTTGTGTTTTTTTTTTTGTTTTTTTTTTTTAAATGTGAAATAACATAGTTGTGACACAGCATATTTTATTGCCTTTTTGAGTGTGGAAATGAAAAATGTTATAATAATGAATGGAGGCTTAGACTATAACTTTTTCTCTAGTATAGTTGTATGCCTCTTCCCACCCCACCCACAGACAAGACGACAGATATGTTATAATGGGATTTAATGACAACTACATTTAAACCTTTAAATTATTATTTTTTTAAAATTAGTCAAGATTTTACTATCTCTGCCCTTTCCAGAAGAATTTCACTGGGCTTAGGTCCATCTGTTGTGGAGGCAGAAAAAGAAGTAGTCATTCCTCCAGAGGTACCGTTAAGTATTTGCCTAGTATAATACCTAACTTGAGTTACAGACTGTGATTTGCCAGCAGAATTTGCTGTGCTTTACTAATAGGATAAGTATTTTGAATTTTACACCAGGAGAGACTGAAGCACAGAGAGAAGTCTTGATATGCCCATGACCTCTCAGCAGACCACTGGCAAGAGTGAGGACAGACTAGATCTCTTCTCTCTGTCATGAGTTTTGCCCCAATCCAGGGAGAATCCTTTAGCAGAGAACGGCTGAGAAGCCAGACTAAAGCACCCACAGGAGGCAGCTTTGAGACTAATGTCCTGTACCTTTATATTAACGTAAAGACTTTTGTCTACAGTCAGTCTGGCTGCTGAGACAGGGCAGTGAAAGGCCATGCACATGGTATTGCTGATGCACTTCCGTAGTCATTGCAGTCTTTGTGGTTTATCCTGCTTTCAAGATCACTTTGTATCAGAGTAGGGAAGAATATAAACACTTCTTTAGATGGTCTCTCAAAATGTGGTCTAAAAGGGCAAAAGTCCTGTAATTGCTACACAGAACTGTCTCGTCTTCAGTATTTTCAGTAAGCAACAAGACATGGCTACATCCTGGTCCAGAAGAAATGTTGAAAGGTGACAAAAAGCTTGGGATCTTGTGCCCTACAGCAGGTTTCTCTTGGTTTGGGTGAAAAAGGACAGTGTCTTTAGGTATTTGAGTTAGACAGCTGTTTGTTTTTCTTGACTTCTCACAGATATGGAAACATTAACTTCTATATCTGGTGTGTCATACTGAAGTTTTGATATTCTGGAAATGGTTGTTAGGTATTAAACAGAATCTAGTAGCTATTCTTGTTAATGTTGAATATCAAGCAGGATTAAGGATAGACATCACTTCTTACAGATTTGGTGATCTCTGGTCATTGACTTTTTTCATTAGTGGTACACTTTTGAATAAAGTCAGGACAGAAATGAATTTCTGGATGAGCTGAGGGGATCTCGCTTCCCCTCTTGAAGCCAGAAAAAAAAAAAAATCAATAAACTTTCTTCTAATTCCCTGTATTACTTTATTTCCTGGTGATGGCTAGACTAGCAGTTAAAATACTGAGAAAATATTTTCAGTATTTTTTATGATACAAAATTTCAATCACATGGCAGGGTTAGGGTTTCCTGGAGGGGTATGATGTCAGTTACTGAATTAAACTAATTGGAAAATAAAATTCCCCTTTTTGGACTGTTCTTATCACACCAGAACACCTTTTGATTCAGTATCACTTAACAGGCTATTGCCAGCCTGGAGAATAGCTTTGATGCAAGTTCTATTTTAATAGGTTCTGCAAAAATACAAACAGTTTTATGTTTTTGGCTTTTGTTTGTTTGTTTTATTTCCCATGTACTTAAGTGATATTGTTATTTAAAAACAAAGCAAACAAAAACCCTGCAAACACTGCCCCTCACCCAAATCCTTAAATGTTAACAATTCAGTTTGTTCCTTAGCAGATGACCACACAAGTTTCTTGATAGGCTACATCTGACTCCATAGTACCAGCGTCATACACCATGGTGGCCTACGTTATGTTGATTCACAATGGTTGCCAGAGCTAAAAATTGTTGTTTTCTTTCCTAAAAAAAAAAAACATGAAAAATATCTCATTTATCATGTTTTTTATTACATCTTTATGCAGGTGGTCTCCATACCAGGAGACGAGCCTGATTGGGCAGGAGACTGGAGCCCCGAAGGGGAAATGGGCGTCTCCTACCCCTATTGGGAGGGTTGGCAGGTACAACATGTGGTGTTATGTGAGTCTATGGGAGCATCTGATCTTTTTTCCCCCTCACAGCGTGGGAAAGTTTCCAGTTCCAAAGCACCAGTCTGGTCTCCGTGTGTGGCTTTCTCCATAAACGGTGGTGTGGAAGTGTAAAGCATGCAGCGCATGTAATTTAAATCTCGAGCATGTGCCAGATACTCTTATCATTCTCCAAGTGGACATGCATGGAAGAGCTTCGTAAAGGGGCTCTGTCTGGGCCTGTCTTCTAAATTTTGTTTTGCTTTTCATGTGTTCTTTTTTTCTTTTGATGTAGAATTCATTAAAGACTTCAACACGTCGAAAGAAGCGAACATCTTTTAAAAGAAAAGCCAGCAAAAGAGGCAATGAAGTAGGTATTCGGGTGCTTTGGAAATCATACTCCTTTTGTTTAAAAGTCTAAACACAGACTTTAAAGTTTAATTTTTTTACTGCAGTGTTTAATATATTTTTCCACTGGAATATTTCACACTAATGAATTTGTTGTGAGAAGAGATCTGTTTTGATAAAACTTGCATGAGAAGTTTTGATTTTTTTTTCAAGAAACAATTAACCAAATCTCAGAAGCACCAGCAGCCTAATGAAACAGAATTCCCTTGGGATGTAAGACTCGGCTCAGACCCTTGGTTTCCACTAGGCAGGGCAGGGGTGTGAAATTGGGGTTGTGAAATCCGTGGTGAGTGCACTGATGCAAGGGTCTGGTCTAGTTCAAGGGTGTCTCCCTCAGGAGATCTCATATTGGAAATATTCTGTTTGCGTGACAAAGAGACATTGGGCCACGGAGGGAGAGAAAACAGATGAATGATCCAGTGGTTTGATTTACCACATAGCTTACAGGAGACCTTGTTTCTGGATCCTGATTTGTGGTTTAGTCATATAGATAAACAGCCTAATGATTCACATCTACATAGCCATGGCTCTCTGGTTAAGGTCCCCATTTGGGTGGAAAGAGAACTGCAGACCCAAAACTTGAACCTGTGTCTAACACGGCCCAGAAAAGTGCCCTCGTTAGTGGGCTGTCTGGTGTTCTTCAGGGGTAGGGCATAGGGAGGCAAATAGCTTCCTCATTGACATGTTATGTTTGACCTGTGACATTTGTTCAAAGGTGGGAAGATCAGCAAGGCCAAGAATTCAAGAGCAGATCATCTGCAACTAAGTGCTGATACAACTTGTCTGTTAGACAGAATTCAGGAAATAAGTAGTTTATCTCATTCTATTTTTCACTGGAAAATTTTTTGTATTAGAAGTAGCACTTTATCTGAGACATTATTAGCACTGTGTGAATAATTGGGTTTTTTTGGGGGAAATAACATTGAATAAAATTTTAAAATAGTTTTGTGCTGGCCTCAAGTGAATTCCCCCCCCCCCCCCGCCATCTTCTTACTCAGTTGTCTTAGCTGCATAAATCAGTCCCAGCTGAGCACTCCATTAACATGGCTGTACTGTTTCCAGTACCTGAGGTAGTTTTGTCAGCGCTAGATTGGGTGTTCTGCGCATGTTATGCCAGGGAATTGTAAGTAGCTTGTACTAATGTTGTTTCTTGCTTCTGTTTCTCAGGATAACAAAGGTCGACCATTTGTGATAAAGCCTATCTCCTCTCCACTCATGAAGCCGCTGCTGGTTTTTGTCAATCCAAAAAGTGGAGGGAATCAGGTAAGAACGTAATCTGGATCCAAGTCACAAAGTTTTAGTTTAACAACAGTGTTTCTGCAGATGAGAATAGTTTTTGTTAAGTCAGATAGGAAGAACTCTATGCAACTGAATTGCATTCCTTAGAAAAGGTCCCTGCTGTTGAATGCCCTTTCCACTTCAATGGAATTGAATGGGTGGGATGGACACTTGAGTATTTGAGCAGTTGTATTGCTAGTCTTCAGATCCTTGAAAGCAATCTAAAATGTTAGTTTGGAGTTTTTCCGAAGACTTAATCTTTCCACAGAAAATTTAAATTGCCAATGAAGTCTTAGACTTTTATCTAAAAAGTGATTTAATTTTACTAGGAAAGCCTAGGGAAAATAATGAATGTGAAATGACACATTCCTATGGCATTTAAAAAAATCATTGCTGGTCTTATACTGTGCCATAGAGAGCCAAGTTTCAGTGACTAACATGATCATGCAACAGATGTCTTTCTTGGGGTTCTTAGAATTAAAACTTATCCAAGTGAAAGTTTTGCAGATTAATGCTGCTACTTTTGGAATATCAAATAATTTGAGTGTCTTTTCATAAACAAGGCCTTCTAGTTGAAAAGATAAGATTGATGTAAGATATAAGAAGCCTGTAGTGCATGGAGAATAGTATAACTGCTGCTCACTTCTTCCTCTGTTAGAAGAATTAGACAGGATATAAAATGAAATTGCTAAGACTGATTCAAAACAAAGAAAATAGTTGTTCCTTCTCACAGTGTGTAGTTCAGCTGCAAAACTCTTTGCCATGGGATGTTGTGGTTTTTAGGCCTCTTCTGCTAGTAAAAAATCCTGCTACTTTGTGTCTGGGCAGACCATGAAGGAAGGGAATCGAATGTTCAAAATATGAACCCCAGAGTTTGAGAAGGCAGAAATGGTATCTTTAGGTGATGACCTCACTGCACTGAGGAAGCATTCGGGCAAGTGTAGCCCAGAGTCCTTGGCTCCTGCTTCATTATGTGGTAGAGGGCTACGGTTATGAGCGTTCATGGTGGTGATGGTGGAGGTCAAAGCAGTGTCATTGCTTGGATATCTTGCAGGACACTGTTTAATGTGATGGTGACTTTGCCAACAATCTTGTTTAACTTCTTGCTGCTATGGGTCACTGAGGGTGGTGTGCGATAACAGATTTCTCTTTTGCAGGTGATGAGAGGTAGGGGAACAGGTTGCTGTGAAAGCTGAACATTTGGTCTGACCCTGAATGCCTGTTCTTATGAACTATTAATTATAATGATCTATGTTGTTAAATTTAGTTAATATGTATACATATGCACCCTGCCCAGATTGGCGAGTTGCTATTCTGTAGAGCAGTCATCTGCTATGCTGCTTTCTAGTTTGTATTTTTCTTGGTTTGTTTGCTTTGTAAAGCACAGAAGAGAGAAAAACAGTTCAAATATAGTGAATATTGAACACTATTATTTCTAATAATCATAAAGTTATTCACAATTTACCTTTCTTTGATTTTTCTCTTTTCCTAGGGCACCAAGGTTCTACAAATGTTTATGTGGTATTTGAATCCACGCCAGGTATTTGATCTCTCTCAGGAAGGGCCAAGAGATGCGTAAGTTCTGAGCCTCCAGTGCTGCAGACAATAATTCTTTTCTTATAAGGAAAGTAATTAAAGGTCTAGCTTGGCAAAATTGGTGAACTGCATATTGGGTTTACATGTCTAGATTTTGGTAGTGGTGGGAGGGTGGGCTGCAGTGCTGGCTTCTGTGAAAAGAGATCAGGAGATATCCCCATGTCAGACAGCCAGTTCCAGATGGCTCCAAGAAGGACCCATTGCAGATCCCATAGGGCCTGACCATTCCTCAGTGGCTGAGCATTGCAATGGGTTGAGGCTACCTCCAGATTTCCATACATGATAGCAGTATGCAAGTACCTACGCTTGCTGAGTAACTAACTCAGCTTCTCTGGGCAATAGTTATGAACCTCTTCCAGGGGATGGAGGACTGGTCTTTGAAGGAATGATTCTCACTGCTAAGGGTTAAGAGACTATCCTTCTATGGTATTTGTGATAGGGGTATTAGCTTTAGTCAACCATCTGTTCAGCTATACTTTCACAAGTTAGGCAGCAAGAAAAGATAGTAATCATGTAAAGTCAAATATTTATCTCTGTAAGAATGGTTCAAGTATTTGCTATTCATATTTAAAGAGCACCCAAGCCTTTTTTTACTGCTGAAACACCTCCACTGCTGCTCTTTTCATGATGTATAGAAGCTTTAAAGTATATCTACAAATTTTAGAGCTGCGTAATGGAGTTAAAGGAGGATTAGGTTCTTTGGTCACACAGCTCTCTGTGTGTGAATGTGCCTCCTCTGCTGGAAGAAATTTCATTATACCTCTTTTTCATGCAACTGAAAGAACAAGTCTTTAATGGGTGGGGTTTTTTTGGTTCTCCTGTTGGTATCTTGGATCAGATATCCAGAGAAAGAGCTGTTAGATGTTATTGCCTTCAGTGATGATAAAGATATACAGTTACCAGCTGAAGGAGCTCTACTGTTCTACATGCCTCAGAAATGGTGTCTCAGCAAATCCTAATGAATAACATTAAATTGTATTTAAAAACCTCAATGTTTATATTTGTTTGCTTTAGGACAAGAGAAAAAAAATGGAAGACTTTTGTCTTCTAGAGGGAACATGAGAATCTGGCCTTTCAGATTTAGCATGGGATCAGGCAAAACTGATCAAATACTTCTCAGGAGGTGCTGTCTAACCAAGTGGTGGTTAAACTCTCAGTTGGCAAAGTGCATAAAAAGTGCCTGCATAGTTTTTCTGACTCTTCCCTCACACCCCTCTTTCTTCTTTTCCCTCCCCTGGCCAGGCTGGACCTGTACAGAAAAGTGCCAAACCTGCGGATCCTGGCCTGCGGTGGGGATGGGACGGTAGGTGGCTGGTGCCAGGCAGCCCTGTAATTAAATTCCTTGCAGTTGTGGGTTTGCCACCTTGCAATGCCTGAAGAGCCAGATAATGCACCTTATGTTTATGAAATCAACTAATTTTTTCAATTTTCTGTGTGGCCTGGCCTGCATAGTGATGGGGCTGGATCCTAATGTCCAAGGTCCTATCTGCTTTATGCATAAAGATTTGGTACAACTTGAAAAAATAAAGACTAACTTTGCTGACCTCCTCTCACTATTTTACACAGATCTGAGGGTCTAGTAGGTTAAGTCAGTGTCTGGGGGTCACTTTATCTTAACTTCTGCTCCTTTCTGCTATTGTCTCCATGATATCCGAGTACAGTCAAATAGGGTCTCCTCTATACCTAAAGAAAGTGAATTTCCCCAGTTTCTTTACAAGCATCTGTAAGTAAGGTGGTTGTATTGGTCATGCTGCTTGCCTGGGATCTTGGAGATCCAGGGTCAGTATTTTTTTTTGGTACTGAATTTCTTTGTGTTCCTGAATAAGTGAAAAAGGTCAGATCTTTAAAAGGTTTAGGCACATTCAGTTGGAGACAGCATCTGTGGTTTGGGTTCAAGGGTGGTAATGGAGGCATTACAACTGCATTACCCTTTCCAACACTTGGGAATATTGTAAATCTCAGTCTGTGCTGCTGCATGCTTAAACACAGTTAAAAACCTGACATTTAATCTCTGTGAAGATCAGTTCCCCAAACGTGCACTTGATAATACCTGTAACCGTAAGTTTGGCAAGGAAAATATATTACTGGTTGCAAGGTGCAATAGCTGGCCAGGATAGATATTTCACAGAATAGCAGAATGGTAGGGGTTGGAAGGGATCTCAGG